>NW_017205286.1:0-5340 GCF_001704415.2 Capra hircus
TGCATGGGAACGCCGGGAATTCTTTCCCGACAACGCAGAAAGGATCCCTCCTCTCGAACTAGGAGGCGGAATCGGGGCTCCTCTGTATGTGGGCGGGACTCCGTGCTTCCTCTCTCTGGAGACGGGTATGTCGGGGAACTTCTTGAGTTGCAGCAAGGGTGTGAAGGACCCTTTGGAAGTTCCACAGGTTAGGTGTGATTAGCCTGGATATGCTCAGCGGAAATGGCCTCATCTCGCCTGGAGGAAGAACCATGGATTTTCTCCAGTTGAGGCAGGTGCTCACAACTTACGACGGGACCTCAGGGACCTGCTCTGGTGGCCTCAGGAAAAGCCAGTCCCCATGCAAATTGCTCGGGGCCTCTCGGGATTCTCTCCCGTCGATGCCGAGGCCTAAGACCTTGTGTGGAGATGGTGCCAGAACCTGAGGATTCCTCTCAGTGCTGACATGGATCTTGGGGTACTTCTGGAGTCTCCCAGGGGAGTGAGTCCTTGTCTCGAGTGGGGCATGCACGTGCGCTTTCCTCCCGAGATGTAGCAGCAGTGTCACGCTTACCTTCGCGTGGATCAAGGGATCTGTGGCTTTCCCTCGAGGCTTTCCCAAGAGGATTTCCCACGAGGCTTTCCGACAGGGCTATCCCACGTGCCACCGTGGTGTGAGTCGATCCTCGCCGTGAAATTCGAGGCAGTGCAGGAAAAACAGTTTCCTCTGGAATGAACTGAGACATCTGGGCGACTCTGCGAATGGTGGCACGACCCTGGAGTTCCTCTCGCCTTTCCTGTGGAGAGCGCTTTCCCTTGAATTGCGAGCGGAATGGCGGTATTATTTCCTAACCAAGCAGGGAAAGGATCCCTCATGTCGAGCTTCGATACCAAAACGGCGTCTCCTCTGGATGTGGGCGGGACCCTCGTGCTTCCTCTCGAGTGGAGACGGGTATGTCGGGGAACTTCTTGAGTTGCAGCAAGGACCCTTTTGAATTTCCAGAGTTTAGGTGTGATGAGCCTCCAGACGCCCCGGAAATGGGCCTCATCTCGCCTGGAGGGGAGAATTTTTCTAGAGTTGGGCAGGGTCTCTCGAGTTAGACAGGGACCTCAGGGACCCGCTATGGTGGCCTCAGGAAAGGCCAGTGCCCATGGAGTTGCAAGAGGGCCTTTCGGGATTCCTCTCCTGTCGATGCCGGGCCTAAGACCTTGTGTGGAGTCGATGCCGGAATGAGGATTCCTCTCCAGTGCTGACATGGATCTTGGGGTACTTCTGGAGTCTCCCCAGGGAGTCAGACTTCGACTCGAGTGGGGGGCACGCACTTTCCTCCCGAGCTCCTGCAGGAGTGTTACGCTTCCCTTCACGTGGATCAAGGGAGCAGTGGCTTTCCCACGATGCTTTCCCACGAGGGTTCCCACAGGGCTGTCCCGTGCCACCGTGGTGAGAGTCGATCCTCGGCTTGAAAGTCGAGGCAGTGCAGGGAAAACAGTTTTCCCTGGAATGGACTGAGACATCTGGGGGACTGTGGGAATGGTGGCACGACGCTGGAGTTCCTCTCGCCTTTCCTGAGTAGAGCGCCTCCTCTTGAGATGCGACGGAAACGCCGGGAATTCTTTCCCAACCACGCAGCGAAAACATCCCACCTCTCGAGCTATGAGGCGAAACGGGCCTCATCTCGATGTGGGCAGGACTCCTGTGCTTCCTCTCGAGTGGAGACGGGTATGTCGGGGAACTTCTTGAGTTGCAGCGAGGGTGTGAAGGACGCTTGGAAGTTCCAGATGTTAGGTGTGATTAGCCCCAAGACGCCTCAGCGGAAATGGGCCTCATCTCGCCTGGAGGGGAGAACCTCCTGGATTTTCTAGAGTTGGGCAGGGTCTCTCGAGTTACGACAGGGACCTCAGGGACCCGCTCTGGTGGCCTCAGGAAAGACCAGTGCCCATGGAGTTGCAAGGGCGCCTTTCGGGATTCCTCTCTGGTCGATGTCGGGGCCTAAGACCTTTTGTGGATTCGGGGCTGGAACCTGAGGATTCCTCTTCAGTGCTGACATGGATCTTGGCTTACTTCTGGAGTTTCCCCTGGGGAGTCTGTGCTCATCTCATGTGGGGGAATGCACGTGAGCTCTCCTCAGGAACTGTAGCAGCAGTGTCACACTTCCCGTCGCGTGGATCAAGGGATCTGTGGCTTTCCCTCGAGGCTTTCCGACGAGGCTTTCCCACAGGGCTGACCCACGTTCCATGGTGTAGTGAGTGGATCCTCGCGTGAAAGTAGAGGCAGTGCAGGGAAAGCAAGTTCCTCTGGAATGGACTGACATCTGGGGGTCCCTTGGAATTGTGGCACGACACTGGGGTTTCTCTCGCTTTTCCTGTTGAGAGCGCCTCCTCTTGAGTTACGACGGGAAAGCCGGGAATTCTTTCCAGACGAAGCTGGAAAAGAATCCATCATCTAGAGCTACGAGGTGGAAGCCAGGCTCCTCTGGATTGGGCGGGACTCTCGTGCTTCCTCTCGAGTGGAGACGGGTATGTCGGGGGAACTTCTTGAGTTGCAGCAAGTGTGGAAGGACCCTTTGGAAGTTCCAGAGGTTAGGTGTGTTTAGCCTCAAGACGCCTCAGCAGAAATGGGCCTCATCTCGCCTGAAGGGGAGAACCTCCTGGATTTTCTCGAGTTGTGGCAGGTGCTATTGAGTTACGACAGGGACCTCAGGGACCCGCTCTGGTTGCCTCAAGAAAGGCCAGTCGCCATGCGAGTTGCTAGGGGTCCTCTCAGGATTCCTCTCCCGTCGATGCCAGGGCCTAAGACCTTTTGTGGAGTTGTGTTCAGAACCTGAGGATTCCTCTCCAGGGCTGACATGCATCTAGGGGTACTTCTGGAGTCTGCCCTGGGGAGTCAGTCCTCGCTCGAGTGGGTCATGCACGTGCGCTTTCCTTCCGAGAGGTAGCAGCAGTGTAACGCTTCCATTCGCATGGATCAAAGGATCTGTGGCTTTCCCTCGAGGCTTTCCCACGAGGCTTTCCAACAGGGGTGTCCACGTGCCACCGTAGTGTGAGTCAATCCTCCGCGTGAATGTCGAGGCAGTGCAGGGAAAACAGGTTTCCCTGTAATGGACTGAGACATCTGGGGGACTCTTGGAATGTTGGCACGACCCTGGAGTTCCTCTCGCCTTTCCTGTTGAGAGCGCCTCCTCTTGAGATGCGGCGGGAACGGCGGGAATCCTTTCCCGATGAAGCAGGGAAAGGATCCCTCATTTCGAACTACGAGGCGGAAATGGGGCTCCTCTGGATGTGGGCGGGACCCCCGTGCTTCCTCTCGAGTGAAGACGGGTTTGTCGGGGAACTTCTTGAGTTGCAGCAAGGGTGTGAAGGACCCTTTGGAAGTTCCACAGGTTAGGTGTGATTAGCCTCGAGACACCTCAGCGGAAATGGGCCTCATCTCGCCTGGAGGGGAGAACCTCCTGGATTTTACCGAGTTGTGGTAGGTGCTCTCGAGTTACGACGGGGACCTCAGGGACTCGCTCTGGTGGCCTCAGGAAAGGCCAGTCCCATGCGAGTTACCATGGGGCCTATAGGGATTCCTCTCCCATCGATGCCGGTGCCTAAGACCTTGTGTGGAGTCGGGGCCAGACCCTGAGGATGCCTCTCCAGTGCTGACATGAATCTTTCCATACTTCTGGAGTCTCACCAGGGGAGTCAGTCCTCATCTCGTGTGGGGGCATGCACCTGCGATTTCCTCACAAGCTGTAGCAGCAGTGTCACGCTTGCCGACATGTGGTTCAAGGGATCAGTCGCTTTGCATCGAGGCTTTCCCACGAGGCTTTCGAACAGGGCTGTCCCACATGTCACGGTGGTGTGAGTCTATCCTCGGCGTGAACGTCGAGGCAGTGAAGGGAAAGCAGGTTCTTCTGGAATGGACGGAGACATCTGGGGGACTCTTGGAATGCTGGCAAGGCCCTGGAGTTCCTCTCGCCTTTCCTGTGGAGAGTGCCTCCTCTTGAGATGCGACGGGAAGCCCGGGAATTCTTTCCCGACGATGAAGGGAAAGGATCCCTCTTCTCGAGCTACGAGGCGGAAACGGGGCTCCGCTGGATGTGGGTGGGACCCTCGTCCTTCCTCGAGTGAGATGGGTATGTCGGAGAACTTCTTGACTGCCAGCAAGGGTGTGAAGGACCCTTTCGAAGTTCCAGAGGTTAGTTGTGATTAGCCTCGAGACGCCTCAGCGGAAATGGGCCTCATCTCGCCTGGAGGGGAGAACCTCCTGGATTTTCTCGAGTTGCAGCTTCTCTCGAAGTAGGCCCATGTCCCCTTGGGGAGGGTGTCATGCCTCTTTTCTCCTCACTGCAAAGGGTGGAGCCAAGCTCGCTCTGTCAGAGGTACAAAACAGCAATTGAATGGATTTTCAAGCTCTTGCTAGGCTGCACCCTTTCAGGGCCCACTTTACTGAAACAGGTGCTCTGTGGCCCTGGTTGGGTATGCAGGTTCACAAACAGGGTGAGATCCTGTCCAAGCCAAGAATTTTCCTGAAAGACCTAGGCTCACTAGAGCTCTCCTCCGGAGCAAAGGGGATAGAGGAGATGTATGGAGGAGTCGTTGCCTTTCCCTGTGAGTGTGGGCTACTCCCTACGGCCCAGGCTCAGAGATAACTGCCTCTAGAAAGGAATGGCAAGAAGCGCTATTCTTGGAGGTTGGGACAGGAGTTCGCAGCATGTGGGGAAAGAAAGACTTCTTCGGGGAAGAAGAGGCAACCACCGGGGGTGTGTTTGCAAGCCTCTATTTGGAAGGAACAGGTTTGCTTATACAACTCAAGACTCCAGATCTGCTCAGAGGACTGAAGTTCCAGAGACAGGGCCATGTATCTTCCCTTCCCTTTGAGATCCTTGCAAAGACATTCCTAGCAGATCGTGGGAGTGCCATGAAGAAGCAAGCAG
Source organism: Capra hircus (assembly GCF_001704415.2). Lineage (NCBI taxonomy): Eukaryota > Metazoa > Chordata > Mammalia > Artiodactyla > Bovidae > Capra > Capra hircus. The sequence goes on from NW_017205286.1 coordinate 4,899, forward strand.
CGGGAGTGTGCTTGACATCACTGGCTGCCTACCTGGGCTCAGCTCCTCAAGGGCCTTTCTCTCCTGGTAGGCCCTACGTCCCCTTTGGGAGAGGGTGGTGCCCTCTTCCCTCCACACTGCCAAAGGGTGAGGTGGAGCAAACTCCGTTCTCTCTGAGGTAAAAAAAAAAAACAAATTGGATGGATTTTAAGCTCTTGCTATGCTGCACCCCTCCAGGACCCACTCGAGCAAAAAGGTCCCTGTGGCCCCTAGTCGGGTATGCAGGTTCACACACACCGGGTGATCCCGTCAAAGCCAAGAATTTTCCTGAAAGACCTAGGCTCACTAGAGCTCTCCTCCAGAGGAAAGGGGGACAAAAAAGACGTGTGTGTGGAGGTGGCTCTGCCCTTTCCAGGGTCCCAATCTCAGGGATAACTGCCCCCTAAGAAAGGACTGCTGCTGC
>NW_017205287.1:0-5340 GCF_001704415.2 Capra hircus
AGAGCACCTGCCGAAACTAGAGAAAATCCAGGAGGTTCTCCCTTCCAGAGAGATGAGGCCCCTTTCCGCTGAGACATCTCAAGGCTAATCACGCCTAACCACTGGAACTTCAAAGGGCCTTCACACCCTTGCTGCAACTCAAGAAGTTCCCCGACATACCCGTCTCCACTCGAGAGGAAGCACGAGGTCCCGCCCACATCCAGAGGAGCCCCGTTTCCTCCTCCTAGCTCGAGAGAAGGGATCCTTTCCCTGCGTGTACGGGAAAGAATTTCCGGCGTTCCCGTCGCATCTCAAGAGGAGGCGCTCTCTCCACAGGAAAGGCGAGAGGAACTCCAGGGTCGTGCCACCATACCCAAAGTCCCCTGATGTCTCAGTCCTTTCCAGGGAAACCTGTTTTCCATGCTTTCCCTGCACTGCCACGGCATTCAAGCTGAGGATCGACTCACACCACGGTGGCACGTGGAACAGCCTGTGGGAAAGCCTCATGGGAAGGCCTCGTGGGAAAGCCTACTGGGAAAGCCACAGATCCCTTGATCCACACGAAGGGAAGCGTGACGCTGCTGCTACAGCTCGGGAGGAAAGCGCACGTGCATGCCCCACTTGAGACGAGGACTGACTCCCCTGGGGAGACTCCAGAAGTATCCCAAGATCCATGTCAGCACTGGAGAGGAACCCTCATATTCGGCACCGACTCCACACAAGGTCTTAGGCCCCGAATCGACGGGAGAGGAATCTCGAGAGGCCCCCGAGCAACTCGCATGGGGACTGGCCTTTCCTGAGGCCACCAGAGCGGGTCCCTGAGGTCCCCGTCATAAGTCGAGAGCACCTGCCGCAGCTCGAGAAAATCCAGGAGGTTCTCCCCTCCAGGCGAGATGAGGCCCATTTCCGCTGAGGCGTCTCTGGGCTAATCACACCTAACCTCTGGAAATTCCAAAGGGTCCTTCACACCCTTGCTGCAACTCAGGAAGTTCCCCGACATACCCGTCTCACTCGAGAGGAAGCACGAGAGTCCCGCCCACATCCAGAGAAGCCCCGTTTCCGCCTCCTAGCTCGAGAGGAGGGATCATTTCACAGCGTGTTCGGGCAAGAATTCCCGGCGTTCCCGTCACATCTCAAGAAGAGGCGCTTTCGGCAGGAAAGGCGAGAGGAACTCCAGGGTCGTGCCACCATTCCCAGAGTTCCCCAGATGTCTCAGTATATTCCAGGGAAACCTGTTTTCCCTGCACTGCCTCGACTTTCAAGCCGATTATCGACTCACACCAAGGTGGCACGTGGGACAGCCCTGTGGGAAAGCCTCGTGGAAAACCTCGTGGGAAAGCCTCGAGGGAAAGCCACATATCCCTTGATCTACGCGAAGGGAAGCATGACACCGCTGCTACAGCTCGGGAGGAAACGCACGTGCATGCCCCCACACGAGACGAGGACTGACTCCCCTGGGAGACTCCAGAAGTGCCCCAAGATCCATGTCAGCACAGAACAGGAATCCTCAAGTTCCGGCACCAATTCCACAGAAGGTTTAGGCCCTGGCACCGACGGGAGAGAAATCCGAGAGGCCCCCGAGCAACTCGCATGGGGACTGGCCTTTCCTGAGGCCACCAGAGCGGGTCCCTGAGGTCCCCGTCGTAAGTCGAGAGCACCTGCCGCAACTCGAGAAATTCCAGGAGGTTCTTCCCTCCAGGCGAGATGAGGCCCATTTCCGCTGAGGCGTCTCGAGGCTAATCACACCAAACCTCTGGAACTTCCAAAGGGTCCTTCACACCCTTGCTGCAACTCAAGAAGTTCCCCGACATACCCGTCTCCACTCGAGAGGAAGCACGAGAGTCCCTCCCACATCCAGAGGAGCCTCGTTTTCGCCTCTAGGTCGAGATGAGGGATCCTTTCCCTGCGTGGTCGGGAAAGAATTCCCGGCATTCCCGTCGCATCTCAAGAGGAAGCGCTCTCCACAGGAAAGGCGAGAGGAACTCCAGGGTCGTGCCACCAATCCAAGAGTCCCCCAGAGGACTGAGTCCATTCCAAAGGAAACTCTTTTACCTGCACTGCCTTGACTGTCACGCCGAGGATCGACTCACACCACGGTGGCACGTGGGACAGCCCTGTGTGTTAGCCTCGTGGGAAAGCCTCATGGGAAATCCTACAGGGAAAGCCACACATCCCTTGATCCACCCGTCGGGTAGCATGACACTGCTGCCACCGTTAGGGAGGAAAGCCCACGTGCATTTCCCCACTCGAGACGAGGACTGACTCCCCTGGGGAGAGTCCAGAAGTACCCAAAAATCCACGTCAGCACTGGAGAGGAATCCTCAGTTTCCGGTCCCAACTCAACACAAGGTCTTCGACTCGGGAAATGCAAGCATTTAAAAGATCTCTCCTTTGGAGCCTCGAGGGGGGATCGGGGCTTCTCTGGATGTGGGCGGACCCTCGCGCTTCCTTTGAGTGTAGACGGGTGTGTCGGGAAAGCTCTTGAGTTGCAGCAAGTGTGTGAAGGAACCATTGGAAGTTCCAGAGGTTAGGTGTGCTTAGCCTCTAGATGCGTCAGTGGAAATAGGCCTCATTTTGCTGTAGGGGAGAACCTCCTGGATTTTCTCGAGTTACGGCAGGTGCTCTCGAATTACGACGGGGACCTCAGGGACCCGGTCTCGTGGCCTCAGGAAAGGCCAGTCCCCATGCAAGTTGCCAGGGGGACTCTCGGGATTCCTCTTGGGTCGATGCCGGGGCCTAAGACCTTGTGTGGAGTCGAGGCCGGATCCTGAGGATTCCTCTCCAGTGCTGACATGGTTCTTGGGGTACTTCTGGAGTCTCCCCAGGAAGTCAGTCCTCGTCTCGAGTGTGGGCATGCACGTGCGCGCTTTCCTCCCGAGCTGTAGCAGCAGTGTCACGCTTCCTAACGCGTGGTCAAGGGATCTGTAGCTTTCACTCAAGTCTTTCCTTCAAGGCTTTCCCAAGAGTCTTTCCCACAGGGCTGTCCCACCTGCCACCAGGGTGTGAGTCGATCCTCGGCTTGAAAGTCGAGGCAGTGCAGGGAAAACATGTTCCTCTGGAATGGACTGAGACATCTGGGGGACTCTTGGAATGGTGGTACGACCCTGGAGTTCCGCTCGCCTTTCCTGTGGAGAGCGCCTCCTCTTGAGATGACGGGGAACGCCGGGAATTCTTTCCCGACCAAGCAGGGAAAGGATCCGTCATCTCGAGGTCCGAGGCATAAACGGGGCTCCTCTGGATGTGGGCGGGACCCTCGTGCTTCCTCTGGAGTGGAGACGGTATGTCGGGGAACTTCTTGAGTTTCAGCAAGGTTGTTAAGGAACCTTTGGAATTTCCAGAGTTTAGGTGTGATTAGCCTCGAGAGCCTCAGAAATTGGCCTCATCTTGCCTGGGGAGAACCTCCTGAATTTTCTCGAATTGTGGCAGGTGTTCTCAACGTTACGCTGGGACCTCAGGGACCCGCTCTGGTGGCGTCAGGAAAGGCCAGTTCCCATCCGAGTGGCTACGGGGCCTCGCGGATTCCTCTCTCCCGTCGATGGTGGGGCCTAAGACCTTGTGTGAAGTTCGAGCCGGTACCTGAGGATTCCTCTCCCGTGCTGACATGGTTCTTGGGGTACTTCTTGAGTCCCCAGGGGTGTCAGTCCTCTTCTCAGCGGGATCATGCAAGAACGCTTACCTCCCGAGCTGCAGTAGCAGTGTCACTCTGCCGTCGCGTGGATCAAGAGATCTGTGTCTTTCCCTCGAGGTATTTTCCCACGGGGCTTTCCCTCGAGGCTTTCCCACGAGGCTTTCCCACATCGCTGTCCCACGTGCCACCGTGGTGCCAGTCGATCCTCGGCGTGAAAATCAAGGCAGTGCAGGGAAAACAGGTTCCTCTGGAATGGACTGAGACATCTGGGGGGACTCTTGGAATTGTGGCACGACCCTGGAATTCCTCTCGCCTTTCCTGTGTGGAGAGCGCCTCTTCTTGAGATCGGTGGGAACGCCGGGAATTCTTTCCCGACCAAGCAGGGAAAGTGCCGTGGTCCAGCCCCGGTGGATCCAGGGTGATTCGAAGGTGGGGACGTAGTCGTCGTCTTTGGAAATATACATATTTAATCCCAGATATAAAGAGATTAGAAATGGATAGTGTAGTAGGAAGATTATTGGAGAAAAAGAGGCTGAATAACTTGGATTACGTGGAATAACATCCATCCTCCAGTAGAGAATTCAGCCAGAAAAACCGGGAGCAAAAAAGAAGCGACATGGGGGAATCAGTCTTTCCGGAAACTGATCTGATTTCTTTATTTTTGGTTTTTTTGCTTGTATACCTCTTGTTACACATAGGGATGAATACAGAGTCACGCAGGAGTCGGCATCCTGACCTTTATCAAAATCAGGTGCTTCACATAAATGTATAAAAAAAGTCTTAGGGATCTTACATCATCTTCTGGCCATGAATGAGACCTGCTGACATTTTATGATCCTTTCTTTCTGATAACCAAATAAACTTATTTCTTCCAAGGGTGTTTTTTCTTAAACCAGGCACACCCTCCAAATAAAGTTACATTCCTATAGGGTGAGGTGTGTAGTGAGTTACAATCAAGAAAGAATTTATTTAACAAGGTTAACATGATTAGTCTTAAAGGTGAATTCTTATTTTCTCCTATATGCTTAAAGGTTAATACTTATTTCTCCTATATACTAGTTATATTCATTATAAGGGTAGGGGAACATGGAGATTTATCAGCAAAACATCAGCCTAACAAATTAAAATCCTTTCATCAATTCTCCCTTAAGATCTATTTAGTCTTAAGATATGATAAAGTTACATTCTTACATAGAAAGGACACAGTGATATATAACAAAGTACAGTGATCTATTACAAAAGTGAAAATCATTTAAACTCAAAAAGTCTAGTATTGCTAACATCAAAAACTGCTATATTTCCTTGCTATATTCCAAATACATTGATTAATATATTCCCAAGTGCCTAAGGATATGGAGGCCTGGTGGCAATCATTGACTCAACAAGGAAGAAAAAGTCCTATGCTAATTAAGACTCTCAAAATACTCCAAAACTCTCTGTGCTGTTTACAGTTGAGAGGTAGTAAACAATCTTGGGCCTAGTGGCAGCAGTATGGATAATCCTGTCACACAAGCTGGTCTGTCAGCAGAGAGGTTTGACCTAAAATATCCTTGTCCCACCCAGAGCAGGGAATTAGCAGCAATTTTTGACACAACAAATGAAGAAAACCTTCACCAATATAATTCCTAACCAACTATACTAATAATTTCTAACTCCCCAAAATAATTTGCCTTTAGTAAGTCTAAAACATCTCATGCCTCTCAGGTTGGGAGGCTGTAAACAATCACATGTGG
>NW_017205288.1:0-18540 GCF_001704415.2 Capra hircus
TTACCGAGCTTGTGGCAAAGGTGCCTCTTGACTTACGACGGGGACCATTGGACCCGCTCTGGTGACCTCAGGAAAGGCCAGTCCCATGCGAGTTGCTAGAGGGCCTGTCGCTGGTCCTCTCCCGTCGATGCCAGGGCCTAAGACCTTGTGTGGATGGGGCCGGAACCTGAGGATTCCTCTCCAGGGCTGACATGCATCTTGGGGTACTTCTGGAGTCTCCCCAGGGGAGTCAGTCCTCGTCTCGAGTGGGGGCATGCACGTGCGCTTTCCTCCCGAGCTGTAGCAGCAGTGTCACGCTTCCCGTCGCGTGGATCAAGGGATCTGTGGCTTTCCCTCGAGGCTGTCCCACGAGGCTTTCCCACAGGGCTCTCCCACGTGCCACCGTGGTGTGAGTCGATCCTCGGCATGAAAGTCGAAGCAGTGCAGGGAAAACAGGGATCCTCTGGAATGGACGGAGACATCTGGGGGCTCTTGGAATGGTGGCACGACCCATGAGTTCCTCTCGCCTTTCCTGTGCAGCGCGCCTCCTCTTGAGATGCGTCGGAAACGTCGGGAATTCTTTCCCGAGGAAGCAGGGAAGGATCCCTTATCTCGAGCTTGGAGGCGGAAACGGAGCTCCTCTGGAGGAGGCCGGACCCTCGTGCTTCCTCTGGAGTGGAGACGGGTATATCGGGGAACCTCCTGAGTTGTAGCAAGGGTGTGTACCCTTTGGAAGTTCCAGAGTTAGGTGTGATTACTCTCGAGACCGCAGAGAAAATGGGCCTCATCTCGACTGGAGCAGAGACCTCCTGGATTTTCTCGAGTTGTGGCAGGTGCTCTCGACATACGACCGTGACCTCAGGCAGTGTAGCAGATGTGTCACGCTTCCCGTCGCGGGGATCAAGGGATCTGTGGCTTTCCCACGAGGCTTTCCCACAGGGCTGTCCCACGTGCCACCGTGGTGTGAGTCGATCCTCGCGTGAAAGTCGAGGCAGTGCGGGGAAAACAGGTTCCTCTGAATGGACTGAGACATCTGGGACTCTTGGAATGTGGCACGACCCTGGAGTTCCTCTCGCCTTTCCTATTGAGAGCCCTTGCTCTTGAGAGCCAGGAACGCTGAAAAATCTTTCCTGACAAGCAGGAAGGGATCCCTCTCTCGAGCTAGAGGCGGAAACGGGGCTCCTCTGGATGTGGCGGGACCCTCGTGCTTCCTCTCGAGTGGAGACGGGTATGTCGGGGAACTTCTTGAGTTGCAGCAAGGACCCTTTTGAAGTTCCAGAGTTTAGGTGTGATTAGCCTCGAGACGCCTCAGAGGAAATGGGCCTCATCTCGCCTGGAGGGGAGAACTCCTGGATTTTCTCGAGTTGCGGCAGGTCTCTCGACTTACGACGGGGACCTCAGGGACCCGCTCTGGTGGCCTCAGGAAAGGCCAGTCCCCATGGGAGTTGCTCGGGGGCCTCGGGATTCCTCTCCGTCGATGTCGGGGCCTAAGACCTTGTGTGGAGTCGGCTGGAACCTGAGGATTCCTCTCCAGTGCTGACATGGATCTTGGGTACTTCTGGAGTCTCCCTGGGGAGTCAGTCCTCGTCTCGTGTGGGGGCATGCACGTGAGCTTTCCTCCGAACTGTAGCAGCAGTGTCACGCTTCCCGTCGCGGGATCAAGGGATCTGGCTTTCCCTCGAGGCTTTCCCACGAAGCTTTCCCACAGGGCTGACCCACGTACCACCGTGGTGTGAGTGGATCCTCGGCTTGAAAGTCGAGGCAGTGCGGGAAAACAGGTTTCCCTGGAATGGACTGAGATATCTGGGGACTTTGGGAATGTGGCACGACCCTGGAGTTCCTCTCGCCTTTCCTGTGGAGAGCGCCTCTTGAGATGGACGGGAACGCCGGGAATTCTTTCCCGACCCTGCAGGGAAAGGATCCCTCCTCTCGAGCTATGAGGCGGAAACGGGGCTCCTCTGGATGGGCGGGACTCTCGTGCTTCCTCTCGAGACGGGTTCGGGGAACTTCCTGAGTTGCAGCAAGGGTGTGAAGGACCCTTTGGAAGTTCCAGAGTTAGGTGCCATTAAGACGCCTCAGCGGAAATGGGCCTCATCTCGCCTGGAGGGGAGAACCTCCTGGATTTTTCGAGTTGCGGCAGGTGCTCTCGGGACCTCAGGGACTGGTGGCCTCAGGAAAGGCCCCCATGCGAGTTGCTCGGGGGCCTCTCGGATTCCTCTCCCGTCGATGCCGGCCTAAGACCTTGTGTGGAGTCGGTGCCTGAACTGAGGATTCCTCTCCAGTGTGAATGGATCCTGGGGTACTTCTGGAGTCTCCCCAGGGGAGTCAGTCCCGTCTCAAGTGGGGCATGCACGTGCGGTTTTCTCCCGAGCTGTAGCAGCATTGTCACGCTTCCTGTAGAGTGGATCAATGGATCTTTCCCTGGCTTTCCCTCGAGGCTTTCCCACGAGGCTTTCCCACAGGGCTGTCCACGTGCCACCGTGGTGTGAGTCGATCCTCGGCTTGAAAGTCGAGGCAGTGCAGGGAAAGCCTGAGACATCTGGGGGTCTCTGGGAATGTGGCACGACCCTGGAGTTCCTCTCGCTTTCCTGGGAGAGCGCCTCCTCTTGAGATGCGACGGGAACGCCGGAATCTTTCCCGACCACGCAGGGAAAGATCCCACCTCTTGAGCTAAGAGGCGGAAACGGGGCTCCTCTGGATGTGGCGGGACTCTCGTGCTTCCTCTCGAGTGAGACGGGTATGTCGGGAACTTCTTGAGTTGCAGCAAGGGTGTGAAGGACCCTTTGGTAGTTCCAGTTAGGTGTGATTACCTCGAGACGCTCAGCGGAAAAATCTCGCACGGAGGGAGAACCTTCTGGATTTTTCGAGTTGCGGCAGGTGCTCTCGACTGACAACGGGGACCTCAGGGACCGCTCTGGTGGCCTCAGGAAAGGCCAGTCCCCATGCGAGTTGCTCGGGCCTCTCGGGATTCTCTCCCGTCGATGCCGGGGCCTAAGACCTTGTGTGGAGTCGGTGCCGGAACCTGAGGATTCCTCTCCAGTGCTGACATGGAACTTGGGGTACTTCTGGAGTCTCCCCTGGGGAGTCAGTCCTCGTCTCGAGTGGGGCATGCACCTGTGCTTTCCTCCCGAGCTGTAGCAGCAGTGTCACGCTTCCCGTCGAGTGGATCAAGGGATCAGTGGCTTTCCCTCGAGGCTTTCCCACGAGGCTTTCCCACAGGGCTGTCCCACGTGCCACGTGGTGTGAGTCGATCCTCGGCTTGAAAGTCGAGGCAGTGCAGGGAAAACAGGTTTCCCTGGAATGGACTGAGACATCTGGGGGACTCTGGGAATGGTGGCACGACCCTGGAGTTCCTCTCGCCTTCTTGTGGAGAGCGCCTCCTCTTGAGATGCGACGGGAACGCCGGGAATTCTTTCCCGACCACGCAGGGAAAGGATCCCTTCTCTCGAGCTAGGAGGCGGAAACGGGGCTCCTCTGGATGTGGGCGGGACTCTCGTGCTTCCTCTCGAGTGGAGACGGGTATGTCGGGGAACTTCTTGAGTTGCAGCAAGGGTGTGAAGGACCTTTGGAAGTTCCAGAGGTTAGGTGTGATTAGCCTCGAGACGCCTCAGCGGAAATGGCCTCATCTCGCCTGGAGGGGAGAACCTCCTGGATTTTCTCGAGTTGCGGCAGGTGCTCTAGACTTACGATGGACCTCAGGGACCCGCTCTGGTGGCCTCAGGAAAGGCCAGTCCCCTTGCGAGTTGCCAGGGCCTCTCGGGATTCCTCTCCCGTCGATGCCGGGCCTAAGACCTTGTGTGGAGTCGGTGCCGGAACCTGAGGATTCCTCTCCAGTGCTGACATGGATTGGGGTACTTCTGGGTCTCCCCAGGGGAGTCAGTCCTCGTCTCGAGTGGGGCATGCACGTGCGCTTTCCTCCCGAGCTGTAGCAGCAGTGTCACGCTTTCCGTCGAGTGGATCAAGGATCTGTGGCTTTCCCTCGAGGTTTTCCCACGAGGCTTTCCCACAGGGCTGTCCCACGTGCCAACGTGGTGTCAGTCGATCCTCGGCTTGAAAGTCGAGGCAGTGCAGGGAAAACAGGTTTCCCTGGAATGGACTGAGACATCTGGGGGACTCTGGAATGGTGGTACGACCCTGGAGTTAATGTCGCCCTTCCGAAGAGAGCGCCTCCTCTTGAGATGCGCCGGGAACGCCGGGAATTCTTTCCCGACCACGCAGGGAAAGGATCCTCTCTCGAGCTATGAGGCGGAAACGGGGCTCCTCTGGATGTGGGCGGGACTCTCGTGCTTCCTCTCGAGTGGAGATGGGTATGTCGGGAACTTCTTGAGTTGCAGCAAGGTGTGAAGGACCCTTTGGGAAGTTCCAGAGGTTAGGTGTGATTAGCCTCGAGAAACCTCAGCGGAAATGGGCCTCATCTCGCCTGGAGAGGAGAACCTCCTGGATTTTCCCGAGTTGCGGCAGGTGCTCTCGACTTACGACGGGGACCTCAGGGACCCGCTCTGGTGGCCTCAGGAAAGGCCAGTTCCCTTGCGAGTTGCTCGGGGTCGGGATTCCTGCCGTCGATGCCAGGGCCTAAGAACTTGTGCGAAATCAGTGCCGGAACCTGAGGATTCCTCTCCAGTGCTGACATGGATCTTGGGGTACTTCTGGAGTCTCCCCAGGGGAGTCAGTCCTCGTCTCGAGTGGGAGCACGCACGTTCGCTTTCCTCCCGAGCTGTAGCAGCAGTGTCACGCTTCCCTTCACGTGGATCAAGCGGACAGTGGCTTTCCCTCGAGGCTTTCCCACGAGGCTTTCCCACAGGGCTCTCCCACGTGCCACCATGGTGTGAGTCGATCCTCGGCTTGAAAGTCGAGGCACTGCAGAGAAAACAGGATTCCCAGGAATGGACTGAGACATCTGGGGGACTCTGGAAATGGTGGCACGACCCTGGAGTTTCTCTCACCTTTCCTATGAGAAGAGCGCCTCCTCTTGAGTTGCGACTTGAACGCCAGGAATTCTTTCCCGACCACGCAGGGAAAGGATCCCTCCTCCCGAGCTATGAGGCGGAAACGGAGTTCCTCTGGATGTGGGCGGGACTCTCGTGCTTCCTCTCCGAATGGAGACGGGGTATGTCGGGGAACTTCTTGAGTTGCAGCAAGGGTGTGAAGGACCCTTTGCAAGTTCCAGAAGTTAGGTGTGATTAGCCTCGAGACGCCTCAGCCGGAAATGGGCCTCATCTCGCCTGGAGGGGAGAACCTCCTGGATTTTCTCGAGTTGCGGCAGGTGCTCTCGACTTACGACGGGGACCTCAGGGACCCGCTCTGGTGGCCTCAGGAAATGCCAGTCCCCATGCGAGTCTCCGAGGCCTCTCGGGATTCTTCTCCCTTCAATGCCGGGGCCTAAGACCTTGTGTGGAGTCCGTTGCCGGAACCTAAGGATTTCTCTCCAGTGCTGATATGGATCTTGGGTTACTTCTGGAGTCTCCCCAGGGGAGTCAGTCCTCGTCTCAAGTGGGGGCATGCACGTGCGCTTTCCTCCCGAGCAGTAGCCAGCAGTGTCACGCTTCCTGTCGAGTGGATCAAGGGATCAGTGGCTTGTCCCCGAGGCTTGCCCATAGGTCTTTCTCACGAGGCTTTCCCACAGGGCTGTCCCACGTGCCACCATGGTGTCAGTCGATCCTCGGCTTGAAAGTCGAGGCAGTGCACGGGAAAACAGGTTTCCCTGGAATGGACTGAGACATCTGGGGACTCTGGGAATGGTGGCACGACCCGGAGTTCCTCTCACCTTTCCTGTGGAGAGCGCCTCCTCTTTAGATGCGACGGGAATGCCAGGAATTCTTTCCCGACCACGCAGGGAAAGGATCCCTCCTCTCGAGCTATGAGGCGGAAACGGGGCTCCTCTGGATGTGGCGGGACTCTCGTGCTTCCTCTCGAGTGGAGACGGATATGTCGGGGAACTTCTTGAGTTGCAGCAAGGGTGTGGAAGGACTCTTTGGAAGTTCCAGAGCTTAGGTGTGATTAGCCTTGAGACACCTCAGAGGAAATGGGTCTCAACTCGCCTGGAGGGGAGAACCTCCTGATTTCTCGAGTTGCGGCAGGTGCTCTCGACTTACTATGGGGACCTTAGGGACCCGCTCTGGTGGCCTCAGGAAATGCCAGTCCCCATGCGAGTTACTCGGGCGGCCACCTGGGATTCCTCTACCGTCGATGCCGGGCCCTAAGACCTTGTGTGGATTCGGTGCCGGAAACTGAGGATTCCTCTCCAGTGCTGACATGTATCCTGGGGTACTTCTGGAGTCTCCTCAGGCGGAGTCAGTCCTCGTCTCAAGTGGGGGCATGCCACGTACGCTTTCCTCCCGAGCTGTAGCAGCAGTGTCCCGCATCCCTTCGCGTGGATCAAGGGATCAGTGGCTTTCCCTCGAGGCTTTCCCACTAGGCTTTCCCACGAGGCTTTCCCACATGGCTGTCCCACGTGCCACCATGGTGTTAGTCAATCCTCGGCTTGAAAGTGGAGGCAGTGCCAGGGAAAACAGTTTCCCTGGAGTGGACGAGACATCTGGGGGACTCTGGAATGGTGGCACGTCCCTGGAGTTCCTCTCGCCTTTCTGGGTGGAGAGCGCCTCCTCTTGAGATTCGACCGGACTGCCGGGAATTCTTTCCCCACCACGCAGGGAAACGATCCCTCCTACGAGCTAGGAGGCGGAAACGGGCTCCTCTGGATCTGGGCGGGACTCTCGTGCTTCCTGTCGAGTGGAGTCGGGTATGTCGGGGAACTTGTTGAGTTGCAGCAAGGGTGTGAAGTACCCTTTGAAAGTTCCAGAGGTTAGGTATGATTAGCATCCAGACGCCTCAGCGGAAATTGGCCTCATCTCGCTTGGAGGGGAGAACCTCCTGGATTTTCTCGAGGTGCGGCAGGTGCTCTCGACTTACCACGGGGACCTAAGGGACCCGCTCTGGTGGCCTCACGAAATGCCAGTCACCATTCGAGTTGCTCAGGGGCCTCTCGGATTTCTCTCCCGTCAATGCCGGCGACTACGACCTTGTGTAAAGTCGGTGCCAGAACCTGAGGATTCCTCTCCAGTGCTGACATGGATCTTGGGGTACTTCTGGAGTCTCCCCAGGGGAGTCAGTCCTCGTCTCGAGTGGGGGCATGCACCTGTGCTTTCCTTCCGAGCAGTAGCAGCAGTGTCATGCTTCCCTTCGCGAGGATCAAGGATCAGTGGCCTTCCCTCGAGGCTTTCCCACGAGGCTTTCCCAGGAGGCTTTCGCACAGGGCTGTCCACGTGCCACCGTGGTGTGAGTCGATACTCGGCTTGAAAGTCGAGGCAGTGAATGGACTGAGACATCTTGGGCACTCTGGGGAATGGTGGCACAAACCTGGATTTCCTCTCGCCTTTCCTGTGCAGAGCGCCTCCTCTTGAGATGCGACGGGAACACCGGAAATTCTTTCCCGACCACGCAGAAAAAGGATCCCTCCTCCCGAACTATGAGGCAGAAACGGGGCTCCTCTGGATGTGGGCGGACTCTCGTGCTTCCTCTCGAGTGGAGACGAGTATGTCGGCGGAACTTCTTGAGGTGCAGCAGGGGTGGGAAGGACCCTTTGGAAGTTCCAGAGGTTAGGTGTGATTAGCCTCGAGACGCCTCAGCGGAAATGGGCCTCATCTCGCCTGGAGGGAGAACCTCCTGGATTTTCTCGAGTGCGGCAGGTGCTATCGACTTACGAAGGGGACCTCAGGGAACCCGCTCTGGTGGCCTCAGGAAAGGCCAGTCCCCATGCGAGTTGCTCGGGGGCCTCTCGGGATACCTCTCCCGTCGATGCCGGCGTCCTAAGACCTTGTGTGGAGTCTGTACAGGAACCTGAGGATTCCTCTCCAGTGCTAACATGGATCTTGGAGTACTTCTGGAGTCTCCCCAGGGGAGTCAGCCCCTCGTCTCGAGTGGGGGCATGCACGTGCGCTTTCCTCCCGAGCTGTAGCAGCAGTGTCACGCTTCCCTTCGCGTGGATCAAGGGATCTGTGGCTTTCCCTCGAGGCTTTCCCACGAGGCTTTCCCACGAGGCTTTCCCACAGGGCTATCCCACGTGCCACCGTGGAGTGTGTCGATCCTCCGGCGTGAAAGTCGAGGCAGTGCAGTTAATACAGGTTTCCCTGGAATGGACTGAGACATCTGGGGGACTCTTGGAATGTTGGCCCGACCGTGGAGTTCCTCTCGCCTTTCCTGTAGAGAGGCGTCTCATCTTGAGATGCGCTGGGAACGCTGGAAATTCTTTACAGACCAAGCAGGGAAACGATCCGTCATCTCGAGCTAAGTGGTGGAAACGGGGCTCCTTTGGATGTGGCGGCGGACCCTCGTGCTTCCTCTCGGGTGGAGACGGGTATGTCGGGGAAATTTTTGAGTTACAACAAGGATGTGAAGGACCCTTTGGAAGTCAGAGTTTAGGTGTGATTAGCCTCAAGACGCCTCAGTGGGAATGGGCCTTCATCTCTCCTGGAGGGGAGGACCTCCTTGATTTTCTCGAGACGCCGGCAGTTGTTCTCGACCTACGACCGGGACCTCAGGGACCCGCTCTGGTGCCTTCAGGAAAGGCCAGACACCGTGCGAGTTGCTAGGGGCCCTCTCGGGTTTACTCTCCCGTCGATGCCGGGGCCTAAAACCTTGTGTGGAGTCCGGGCCTGAACCTGAGGATTCTTCTCCAGTGCTGACATGGATCCTGGGGTACTTCTGGAGTCTCCCCAAGGGAATCAGTCCTCTTCTTTAGTGGGGGGCTATTCACGTGTGCTTTCCTCCCGAGCTGTAACAGCAGTGTCATGCTTCCCGTCCCGTGGATCAAGGGATCTGTGGCTTTTCTCGAGGCTTTCCCACCGAGGCTTTCCCAAGATGCTTTCCCACAGGGCTGTTCCTCGTGCCATTGTGGTGGGAGTAGATCCTCTGCGTCAAACTCGAGGCAGTGTAGGGAAAACAAATTCGTGGGAAAGCCTCGAGGGAAAGCCACAGATAACGTGATTCACGTGACAGGAAGCATGACACTGCTGCTACAGCTCGGGAGGAAAGCGATTGTGCATGCCCCATCTCGAGCCGAGGACTGACTCCCCTGTGGAGACTCCAGTAGAACCCGAAGTTCCTTGTCAGCACTGGAGAGGAATCCTCAGGTTCAGGCCCGGACTCCACACAAGGTCTTAGACCCCGGGCATCGACGGGAGAGGAATCCCGAGAGGCCCCCTAGCAACTCCCATGGGGACTGGACTTTCCTGAGGCCACGAGAGCGGGTCCCTGAGGTCCCCGTCGTAAGTTGAGAGCACCTGCCACAACTCGAGAAAATTCAGGAGGTTCTGCCCTCCAGGCGAGATGAGGCCCATTTCCGCTGAGGCGTCTCGAGGCTAATCACACTTAAGCTCTGGAACTTCCAAAGGGTCCTTCACACCCTAGCTGAAACACAAGAAGTTCCCCGACATACCCGTCTCCACTCGGAGAGGAAGCCACGAGGGTCATCAAACATCCAGAGGAGCTCCGTTTCCGCATGGAGCTCGAGATGACGGATACTTTCCCTACTTGCTTCGGGAAAGAATTCCCGGTGTTCCCGACGAATCTCAAGAGAGGCGCTCTCTACAGAAAGGTGAGAGGAACTCCAGGGTCGTGCCACCATTCCTAGAGTCCCCCAGATGTCTCCAGTCCATTCTAGAGGAAACTGTTTTCCCTGTACTGCCTCGACTTTCAAGCCGAGGATCGACTCACACCACGGTTTCACGAGTACAGCCCTGTGGGAAAGTCTCGAGGGAAAGCCACCGATCCCTTGATCCACGCGCCGGGAAGTGAGACACTGCTGCTACAGCTCGGGAGGAAAGCGCTCCGTGCATGCCCCCACTCGAGCCCAGGACTGACTGCCCTGTGGAGACTCCAGAATTACTCCAAGATCCATGTCAGCACTGGAGAGAATCCTCAGGTTCTGGCCCCGACTCTACACAAGGACTTAAGCCCCAGCATCGATGGGAGAGGAATCCCGAGAGTCACCCTAGCAACTCGCCATGGGACTGGCCTTTTCTGAGGCCACCAGAGCGGTCCCGTAGGTGCCCGTCGTAAGTCGAGAGCACCTGCTGCAACTCGAGAAAATCCAGGAGGTTCTCCCCTCCATGTGAGAGGAGGCCCATTTCCGTGGAGGAGTCTCACGGCCTAATCACACCTTATCTCTGGCACTTCCAAAGGGTCCTTCACACCCTTGTTGCCACTAAAGAAGTTTCCCGACATACCCGTCTCCACTTGAGAGGAAGCATGAGGGTCCCTCCCAGATCCAGAGCAGCCCCGTTTCAGCCTCGTAGCTCGAGATGAGGGATCCTTTCCTTGCTTCATCGGGAAAGACTTCCCGCCGTTCCCGTCGCATGTCAGGAGGATGCTCCCTCCACAGGAAAGGCAAAGAGAAACTCCAGGGTCCTTCCAACATTCCAAGAGTCCCGCAGATGTCTCAGTCCATACCAGAGGAACCTGTTTTCCCTGCTCTGCCTCGACTTCAGGCCGAGGATCTACTCACACCACTGTGGCACGTGGGACAGCCTTGTGGGAAAGCCTCGTGAGAAAGTCTTGAGGGAAGCCACAAATTCCTTGACTGACGTGACGGGAAGCCTGACACTGCGGCTACGCGCGGGAGGAAAGCGCACGTGCATGCCCCCACTTCGAGCCGAGGACTGACTTCTCTGGGCAGACTCCAGAAGTACCCCAAGATCCATGTCAGCACTGGAGAGGAATCCTCAGGTTCCGGCTTCAACTCCACACAAGGTCTTAGGCCCCGGCATCGACCTGAGAGGAATCCCGAGTGGGCCCCCCTAAAACCTTGCAATGTGACTGGCCTTTCCTGAGGCCACCAGAGCGGGTCCCTGACGTCCCCGTCGGTAACTCGAGAGCACGTGCCACAAGTCGAGAAAATCCAGGAGGTTCTCCCCTCCAGGCGAGATGAGGCCCATTTCCGCTGAGGCGTTTCGAGGCTAATCACACCTAACCTCTGGAACTTCCAAAGGGTCCTTCACACCCTTGTTGCAACTCAAGAAGTTCCCCGACATACCCGTCTCCACTCGAGAGGAAGCACGAGGTTCCCGCCCACATCCAGAGGAGCCCCGGTTCCGCCTCATAGCTGGAGATTAGGGATCCTTTCCCTACTTTGTCGGGAGAGAATTCCCAGTGTTCCCATCGCATCTCCAGATGAGGCGCTTTCAACAGGAAAGGCGAGAGGAACTCCAGGGTAGTCCCACCATTCCAAGAGTCCCCCAGATGTCTCAGTCCATTCCAGAGGATCCTGTGTTCCCTGCACTGCCTCGACGTTCACGCCGATGATTGACTCACACCGCGGAGGCTCTTGGGACAGCCTTGTGGGAAAGCTTCGTGTGAAAGCCTCGAGGGAAAGCCTCGAGGGAATGCCTCAGATCCCTTGTACCACCTACAGGAAGTTTGACGCTTCTGCTACAGCTTGGGAGGTAAGCGCACGTGCATGCCCCCAATGAAGACGAAGACTGACTCCCCTTTCGAGACTCCAGAATTACCCCAAGATACATGTCAGCTGTGGACAGGAATCCTCAGGTTCCGGCCCCGACTCCACACAAGGTCTTAGGCTCCGGCATCGACTGGGAAGGACCCCTAGATGCCCCTAGCAAACTCGCCTGGCGACTGGCCTTTCCTGAGTCCACCAGAGCGGATCTCTGTGGACCCCGTCGTAACTCGAGAGCACCTGCCCACAGCTCGAAAAAATCCAGGAGATTCTCCCCTCCAGGCGCAATGAGGCCCATTTCCGCTGAGGCATCTCGAGGCAAACCACTCCTAACCTCTGGAACTTCGAAAGAGTCCTTCACACCCTTGCTGCAACTCAAGAAGTTCCCCGACATACCTGTTCCTCTTCACTTTCTGCCATAGTTGTGATGTCATCTGCATATCTAAGTTTATTGATATTTCTCCAGCAATCTTGATTCCAGCTCACGTATCTTCCATCCCAGCATTTTTCATGATGTACTCTTCATATAAGTTAAATAAACATGGTGACAATATACAGCCTTGACATACTCCTTTTCCTTTTTGGAACCAGTCTGTTGTTCCATGTCTTGTTCTAACTGTTGCTTCCTGACCTGCATACAGGTTTCTCAAGAGACAGGTCAGGTGCGTCTTGGTATTCCCGTCTCTTTCAGAATATTTCCCAATTTATTGTGATCCACACAGTCAAAGGCTTTGGCATAGTCAATAAAGCCAGAAAGATGGTTTTGTTTTCGGGAACTCTCTTGCTTTTTCAATGATCCTTGGATGTTGGCAATTTGATCTCTGGTTTCTCGACATTTTTTATTCATTTATTTATTTATTTTTAATTGTTTAGTTTTTATTTTTAAATTTTAAAATCTTTAATTCTTATATGCATTCCCATACATGAACCCCCCTCCCACCTCCCTCCCCATAACATCTCTCTGGATCATCCCCATGCACCTGTCCCAAGCATGATGTATCCTGCGTCAGACATAGACTGGCGATTCAATTCTTACATGATAGTATACATGCTAGCATGCCATTCTCCCAAATCATCCCACCCTCTCCCTCTCCCTCTGAGTCCAAAAGTCCGTTATACACATCTGTGTCTTTTTTTTCCTGTCTTGCATACAGGGTAGTCATTGCCATCTTCCTAAATTCCATATATATGTGTTAGTATACTGTATTGGTGTTTTTCTTCCTGGCTTTCTTCACTCTGTATAATCGGCTCCAGTTTCATCCATCTCATCAGAACTGATTCAAATGAATTCTTTTTAACGGCTGAGTAATACTCCATTGTGTATATGTACCACAGCTTTCTTATCCATTCATCTGCTGATGGACATCTAGGTTGTTTCCATGTCCTGGCTATTATAAACAGTGCTGCGATGAACATTGGGTACATGTGTCTCTTTTCAATTCTGGTTTCCTCGGTGTGTATGCCCAGAAGTGGGATTGGCTGGGTCATAAGGTAGTTCTATTTGCAATTTTTAAAGGAATCTCTGCATTTTTAAAATCCCTCTTGAACATTTGGAAGTTCACAGTTCATGTGAACTTGGAGAATTTTGAGCATTACTTTACTAGCGTGTGAGATGAGTGCAATTGTGCAGCAGCTTGAATATTCTTTGTCATTGCCTTTCATTGGGATTGGAATGAAAACTGACCTAATGACTAGATGTTTTCAATTGCATATGCTGAAAGAACTGGCTGTGCAGTTTTGAAGAAAAAAAAATCATTTTAACCCATTTTCTCTGAAGTGCAAGGCATATCATGGCCATCCTGAATCAAAAACTCAACTTTTCTTTATGTAGTCATAGTTTCATGCCTAAATTATAGGCCAACTCGTGCTCAAATTGACTCTGATATCAGGGGCAGATCAACTAATAAAAAGCTTGGATTGTCCCTCTGGAGGAAAGTGAGATCTTGTTCCCACGAGAAGAATCTGAAGGGTTAAGGGAACTTGCAAGAGTGGGGAAAGCTTAGTCCATCCTACATGTACCAAAATCTTAAATAAGGCTTATTTACTTTACCGAAGTAAAGAAACAGATGATGAAAACAATTATAAATCAATGAAATGTAAAGAAACTCATAGTCTGTTATCAAAAATTGCATTCTAAGAAAACTTTGTTCTCTTAACCTAGAGAGGAGACTAACTTCCATCTGGTACCAGCTTACCAGAAGACAAACAAACAAACAAAAAATTATTGGTAAGCTTAAAAAAGTATATTCCATATATCTTGAAGTAGCAGTATTTCTGCAAAGGCATCCGTGTGAAACCATAGAGGACATGGTTAAAACCTGATTAAATAGAAATTGACAAAGTAATCTGGTCACTGCTGCCGACTTGAAATGCTTTAATATGATAACTAGAATTATAACTGACAGCATTTGACCAGGACATATCAGATTTTCATGGATGTCACATAATTTCTAGGATATCTATACTAGGAACTGAAGGAATCTTTGAACCTAGGAAAGAAAAACAACAGTCTCAGAGGCCCTTGCTGAATCATCTATCAGCAAGGAATGTCTTTGCAAGGATCGCAAAGTGAAGGGAAAATACACCGACCTGCCTCTGCAACTTTGTCCTCTGAGCAGATCTGGAGGTCTCCCTTTGTATAAGCTAACCTGTTCCTTCCAAATAGAGGTTTACAACACCAAACAACTGGCCGCCTATTCTTCCCCAAAGGAGGCTCTCTTTCCCCACATCCTGCGACTCCCTTTCCCAACCTCCTGGAAAAGCGCTTCTTGCAGTTCCTTTCAGAAAATCCTATGGACGGAGAAGCCTGGTAGGCTGCAGTCCATGGGGTCGCTGAGGTCGGACACGACTGAGCGACTGCACTTTCATTTTCACTTTCATGCATTGGAGAAGGCAATGGCAACCCACTTACTGTTCTTGCCTGGAGAATCCCAGGATGGGGGAGCCTAGTGGGCTACCGTCTATGGCGTCGCACAGAGTCGAACACGACTGAAGCAGCTTAGCAGCAGCAGCAGCAGCAGCAGTTCCTTTCTTAGGGACAGTTATCCCTGAGATTGGGACCTGGAAAGACAGAGCCACCTCCACACACACGTCTTTTCTGTCCCCTTTCCTCTGGAGCGAGAGCTCTAGTGAGCCTAGGTCTGTCAGGAAAATTCTTGGCTTTGACGGGATCACACCCAGTGTGTGAACCTGCATACCCGACCTAGGGGCCACAGGGCACCTGTTTTGCTCGAGTGGGGTCCTGGAGGGGTGCAGCATAGCAAGAGCTTAAAAATCCATCCAAATTGTCTTTCTTTACCTCGGAGAGAACGACGTTTGCTCCACCTCCACCCTTTGGCAGTGTGGAGGAAGAGGGCACCACCCTCTCCAAAGGGGGCATAGGCCCTACCAGGAGAGAAAGGCCCCTTGAGGAGCTGAGCCCAGGTAGGCAGCCAGTGATGTCAAGCACACTCCCGCTGCTTGCTTCTTCATGGGCACTCCCACGATCTGCTAGGAATGTCTTTGCAAGGATCTCAAAGGGAAGGGGAGATACATGGCCCTGTCTCTGGAACTTCAGTCCTCTGAGCAGATCTGGAGATCTTGAGTTGTATAAGCAAACCTGTTCCTTCCAAATAGAGCGCTTGCAAACACACGCCTGGTGGTTGCCTCTTCTTCCCCGAAGAAGCCTTTCTTTCCCCACATGCTGTGAACTCCCTGTCCCAACCTCCAAGAATAGCGCTTCTTGCCATTCCTTTCTTAGAGGCAGTTATCCCTGAGCTTGGGGCCGTAGGAGTAGCCCCCACACTCACAGGGAAAGGCAAAGACTCCTCCATACATCTCCTCTATCCCTTTGCTCTGGAGGAGAGCTCTAGTGAGCCTAGTCTTTCAGGAAAATTCTTTGGCTTGGACAGGATCTCACCCTGTTTGTCAACCTGCATACCCAACCAGGGGCCACAGAGCACCTGTTTCATAAAGTGGGCCCTGAAAGGGTGCAGCCTAGCAAGAGCTTGAAAATCCATTCAATTGCTGTTTTTGTACCTCTGACAGAGCGAGCTTGGCTCCACCCTTTGGCAGTGAGGAGAAAAGAGGCATACACCCTCCCCAAGGGGACATGGGGCCTACTTCGAGAGGAAAGGCCCCTTGTGGAGTTGAGGCCAGGAAGGCACACAGTCATGTCAAACACACTCCCACTGCTTGCTTCTTCATGGGCACTCCCGCTATCAGCTAGGAATGTCTTGCAAGGATCACAAAGGGAAGGGGAGATACACGGCCCTGCCTCTGGACCTCCGGTGCTCTGAGCAAATCTGGAGGTCTCCCGTTGTGTAAGTGAACCTGTTCCTTCCAAAGAGAGGCTTGCAAACACATGCTGGATTGTTGCCTCTTCTTCCCTGAGGGAGGCTCTCTTTCCCCGCATCCTGGAACACCCTCTCCAAGTGCTGGAAAAGCTCTTCTTGGAGTTTCTTTCTTAAAGTCAGTTATCCCTGAGCTTGGGCCATAGGGAATAGCACCAAACTAACAGGGAAAGGCAGGCAACGTCCACTTATCTCTTCCATCCGCTTTGCTCTGGAGGAGAGCTCTAATGAGCCTATGTCTGTTAGGAAAATTCTTGGCTTTGATGGGAACACACCCCGGTGTGTGAACCCGCATACCCGACCTAGGGCCACAGGGCACCTGTTTCACTCGAGTGAGCCCCGAAGTGGTGCAGCTTAGCAAGAGCCTGAAAATCCATTCAATTGCTGTTTTTGTACCTCTGACAGAGCGAGCTTTGCTGCACCCTTTGGCAGTGTGGAGGGAAGAGGACACAACCCCCTCCCCAAGGGGACATGTGGCCTCCTTCGAAAGGAAAGGCCCTTTGAGGAGCTGAGGCTAGGAAGGCACACAGTCGTGTCGAACACACTCCCACTGCTTGCCTCTTCAGGGCCAGTAGCGCTATCAGCTAGGAATGTCTTTGCAAGTATCGTAGTGGAAGGGAGATACATGGCCCTGCCTCTGCAACTTCGGTCCTCTGAGCAGATCTGGAGGTCTTGAGTTGTATAAGCAAACCTGTTCCTTCCAAATAGAGGCTTGCAAACACACACCAGGTGGCTGCCCCCTTCTTTCCTGAAGAAGGCTCGCTTTCCCTGCATGCTGTGAACTCCCTGTCCCAGCCTCCAGGAATAGCACTTTTTGCAGTTCCTTTCTTAGGGGCAGTTATCCCTGAGTATGGGGCCATAGGGAGTAGCACCACACACACATGGAAAGGCAGAGCCACCTCCACACATCTCTTCCATCCCCGTTACTCTGGAGGAGAGCTCTAGGGAGCCTAGGTCTGTCAGGAAATTCTTGGCTTTGATGGCAACACACCCAGTGTGTGAACCTGCATACCCGACCTAGGGGCCACAGGGCACCTGTTACACTCGAGTGGGCCCTGAAGCAGTGCAGCCTAGCAAGAGCTTGAAAATCCATCCAATTGCTGTTTTTGTACCTCTGACAGAGCGAGCTTTGCTGCATGTTTTGGCAGTGTGGAGGGAAGAGGGCACAACCCCCTCCCCAAGGGGACATGGGGCCTACTTTGAGAAGAAAGGCCCTTTGAGGAGTTGAGGCCAGGAAGGTACACAATCATGTCAAACACACTCCCGCTGCCTGCTTCTTCATGGGTACTCCCGCTATCAGCTAGGAATGTCTTTGCAATGATCTCAAAGGGAAGGGGAGATACATGGCCCTGTCTCTGGAACTTCGATTCTCTAAGCAGATCTGGAGGTCTCCCATCGTATAAGCGAACCTGTTCCTTCCAAACAGAGGCTTGCAAACACACGCCAGATTGTTGACTCTTCTTCCACGTGGGAGGCTGTCTTTCCCACATCCTGGGAACTCCCTGGCCCAGTCCTAGAAAAGCACTTCTTGGAGTTTCTTTTTAAGGTCAGTTATCCCTGAGCTTGGGCCATAGGGAATAGCCCCAAACTTACAGGGACAGGCAGGCCACGTGCACATATCTCTTCTGTCCCCTTTGCTCTGGAGGAGAGCTTTAGTGAGCCTAGGTCTGTCCAGAAAATTCTTTGCATTGACGGGAACAACTCCTGCATGTGAACCTGTATACCCAACCTAGGGGCACAGGGTAGCTGTTTCACTCTAGTGGGCTCTGAAGTGGGGCAGCCTAGCAAGAGCTTGAAAATCCGTTCAATTGCTGTTTTTGTACCTCTGACAGAGCGAGCTTTGCTGCACCCTTTGGCAGTGTGGAGGGAAGAGGGCACAATCCCCCCTGCCTAAGGGAAATGCAGCCTACTAGAGGAAAGGCCACTTGAGGAGCTGCTGCCTCACTTCTCCTCAACTCAATTTTTTGTCACCATTTAATCTACATCATATGAATTTTTGAAACTAATTTGTAACTTTTAGAAAAAAAGACTTCTTAGGTATTAACATACTGGTATTTCTAAAAGGGGGAAATACTTCTTCCCTAAAACTGTATTAAGAAAATTTGAATGGAATGAAATATGTTTTGATGTAGCAGAATTATTATTTTATCTTTCCAAACCAGCATTTGTTAAATGTTTAACTGCTAATAACTGTCCAGGCTTCCGTGGTGGCTCTGCTGGTAAAGAATCCACCTGCAATGCAGAAGACCTGGGTTTGATCCCTGGGTTGGAATGATCCCCTGTAGAAGGGAAAGGCTACCCACTCTAGTATTCCAGCCTGGAGAATTCCATGGACTGTATAGTCCATGCGTTTGCAGAGTCAGACATGACTGAGCAACTTTCACTATTCACTAATAACTGTTCAGCCTGAAGTAAGAACTTTCAAAAATCTTTGAACACAGACACTCTAACTTAATTCCCCTCTGGGATAAATATTTTGCATGTACTTTTAGGTTACATATTCACAACAGGCACAGAACTCTTTTATTATATATTTTATTTTCATATAAATTAACATCCTAGAAAAACTAAAATAGAAACACTAAATACAGTATTGCACATAGCAATCTCTGTTAAATGCCCCATTATATCATCGAAGCTCATACACACATGAAGGGACTGAAGGAGACAGGAAGATGGCAGAATAGCAACCAGAGAGCCACTACTGTGTCTGTGCAACTACAGACTGAAAGGTAAGGACAGTATTTTACATAAATAGAAAACATTGAAGGGTTAATAGGG
>NW_017205289.1:0-5339 GCF_001704415.2 Capra hircus
CCCCTCCAGGCAAAATGAAGCCTATTTCCGCTGACACATCTCAAGGCTAAGCCACACTTAAACTCTGGAACTTCCAAAGGGTCCTTCACACCCTTGCTGCAAATCAAGAAGTTCCCCGACATACCCGCTCCACTCAAGAGAAGCACGATAGTTCCGCCCACATCCAGAGGAGCCCCGTTTCCGCCTCATAGCTCGAGAGGAGGATCCTTTCCCTGCGAGGTCGGAAAGAATTCCCGGCGTTCCCGTCGCATCTCAAGAGGAGGCGCTCTCCACAGGAAAGGCGAGCCGAACTCCCACGGACATGCCATTATTCTCCGAGTCCCCCAGATGTCTCAGTCCATTCCAGGGAAACCTGTTTCCCCGCACTGACTCGACTTTCAAGCCGAGGATCGACTCACACCACTGTGGCACGGCATAGCCGTGTGCAAAGCCTCGTGGGAAAGCCTTGTGGGAAAGCCTCGAGGGAAAGCCACAGATCCCTTGATCCACGCGAAGGGAAGCACGACACTGCTGCTACAGCTGGGGAAAGCACACGTGCATGCCCTCAACGAGACGAGGACTGACCCCTGGGAGACTCCAGCAGTAGACCAAGATCCATGTCAGCACTGGAGAGGTATCCTCAGGTTACAGCACCGACTCTACGTAAGGTCTGAGCCCCGGCATCGACGGGAGAGGAATCCGAGAGGCCCCGAGGAACTCGCATGGGGACTGGAATTTCCTGAGGCCACTAGAGTGGGTCCCTGAGTTCCCATGGTAAGTCTAGAGCACCTGCCGCAGCTCGAGAATATCCAGGAGTTTCTCCCCTCCAGGCGAGATGAGGCCCATTTCCATTGAGGCATCTCGGGCTAATCACACCTAACCTCTAGAACTGCCAAAGGGTCCTTCACACCCTTGCTGCAACTCAAGAAGTTCCCCAACATACCCGACTCCACTCGAGAGGAAGCACGAGAGTCCCGCCCACATGAGAGAGCCCCGTTTCCACCTCATAGCTCGAAAGAAGGATCCTTTCCCTGCGTGGCGGGAAAGAATTTCCGGCATTCCCGTCGCATCTCAAGAGGAGCGCTCTCCACAGAAAGCGAGAGGAACTCCAGGGTCGTGCCACCATTCCCAGATTCCCTCAGATGTCTCAGTCCATTCCAGGGAAACTTGTTTTCCCTGTACTGCCTCGACTTTCAAGCCGAGGATCGACTCACACCCCGGTGGCACGTGGGACAGCCCTGTGGGAAAGCCTCGTGGAAAAGCCTCGAGGGAAAGCCTTCAGGGAAAGCCACTGATACCATGATCCAATCGCCAAGAAGCGTGACACTGCTGCTACAGCTCGGAGGAAAGCGCACGTGCATGCCCCACTCGAGACGAGACTGACTCCCCTGGGAGACTTCAGAAGTACCCCAAGATCCATGTAAGCACTGTCAGAATCCTCAGGTTCCGGCACCGACTGCACACAAAGTCTTAGGCCCGGCATCGGGGAGGAATCCCGAGAGGCCCCCGAGCAACTTGCATGGGACTGGCCTTTCCTGAGGCCACCAGAGTGGCTCCCTGAGGTCCCCTGTCGTAAGTCGAGAGCACCTGCCGCAACTCGAGAAAATTCCGGAGGTTCTCCCCTCCAGGCGAGATGAGGCCCATTTCCACTGAGGCATCTCGACGCTAATCACACCTAACCTCTGGAACTTGCAAAGCGTCCTTCACACCCTTGCTGCAACTCAAGCAGTTCCCCGACATACCCGTCTCCACTCGAGAGGAAGTACGATAGTCCCGCCCACATCCAGAGAGCCCCGTTTCCGCCTCCTAGCTCGAGAGGAGGGATCCTTTCCCTGCGTGGTGGGGAAAGAATTTCCGGCCTTCCCGTTGCATCTCAAGAGGAGGTGCTCTCCACAGGAAAGGCGAGAGGAAGTCCAGGGTCGTGACACCATTCCCAGAGTCCCCCAGATGTCTCAGTCCATTCCAGGGAAACTTTTCCCTGCACTGCCTCGACTTTCAAGCCCAGGGTCGACTTCACCACGGTGGCACGTGGACAGCCCTGTGGGAAAGCCTCGTGGAAAGTCTCGTGGAAAGCCTCGAGGAAAGCCATAGATCCCTTGATCCAGGCGAAGGGAAGCGTGACACTGCTGCTACAGCTCGTGAGGAAAGCACACGTGCATGCCCCCACTCGAGACGAGGACTGACTCCCCTGGGGAGACTCCAGAAGTACCCCAAGATCCATGTCAGCACTGGAGAGGAATCCTCTGGTTCTGCACCGACTCCAAACAAGGTCTTAGGCCCCGGCATCGACGGGAGAGGAATCCTGAGAGGCCACCGTGCAACTCGCATGGGGACTGGCATTTCCTCAGGCCAACAGAGCGGTCCCTGAGGTCCCCGTCATAGGTCGAGACCACCTGCCGCAACTTGAGAAAATCCAGGTGGTTGTCCCTCCCAGGAGAGATGGGCCCATTTCCGCTGGGCGTCTCGAGGCTAATCACACCTAAGCTCTGGAATTTCCAAAGAGTCCTTCACACCCTTGCTGCAACTCAAGAAGCCCCCACATACCCGTCTCCACTCGAAAGAGGCACGAGAGTCCCGCCCACATCCAGAGGAGCCCCGTTTCCATCTCATAGCTCGAGAGGAGGATCCTTTCCCAGCGTGATAGCGAAAGAATTCTCGGAGTCACTCTCCACAGGAAAGGCGAGAGGAACTCCCTGTCATGCCACCATTCCAGAGTCCCCCAGATGTCTCAGTCAATTCCAGGAAATCCTGTTTCCCTGCACTGCCTCGACTTTCAAGCCGAGGATCAACTCACACCATGGTGGTACGTGGGACAGCCCTGTGGGAAAGCCTCGTGGAAAGCCTCGAGGAAAGCCACAGATCCCTTGATTCACGCGAAGGAAGCCTGACACTGCTGCTACAGCTCGGAGGAAAGCGCACGTGCATGCCCCCACTCGAGACGAGGACTGACTCCCCCTCGGAGACTCCAGTAGTACCCCAAGATCCATGTCAGCACTGGAGAGGAATCCTCAGGTTCCAGCACCGACTCCGTACAAGGTCTCAGACCACGCATCAACGGGAGAGGAATCCCGAGAGGCCATCGAACAACTCGCATGGAGACTGGCCTTTCCTCAGGACACCGGAGAGGGTCCCTGAGGTCCCCGTCGTAATTCTAGAGCACCTGCCACACTCGAGAAAATCCAGGAGGTTCTCCCCTCCAGGCGAGATGAGGCCCATTTCCGCTGAGCGTCTCGAGGCTAATCACACCTAACCTCTGGAACTTCCAAAGGTTCCTTCACACCTTAGCTGCCACTCAAGAAGTTACCCGACACACCCGTCTCCACTCCAGAGGAAGCCGAAGGTCCCGGCCACATCCAGAGGAGCTCCGTTTCCGCCTCCAAGCTAAAGATGAGGGATCCTTCCCTGCTTCCTCGGATAGAATTCCCGTTTCCGACGCTTCTCAAGAGGAGGCCCACTGCCACAGAAAGGCGAGAAGAACTCATGGGTCGTGCCACCATTCCAAGAGTCCCCAGATATCTCAGTCCATTCCAGAGGATCCTGTTTCCCTGCACTGCTTCGACTTTCACGCCGAGGATCGACTCACACCACGTGGCACGTGGGAGGCCCTGTGGAAAGCCTCGTGGGAAAGCCTTGAGGGAAAGCCACAGATCCCTTGATCCACCGCGAAGGGAAGCGTGACACTGCTGCTACAGCACGGGAGGAAAGCGCACGTGCATGCCCCCACTCGAGACGAGGACTGACTCCCCTTGGGAATCTCCAGAAGTACCCCAACATTCATGTCAGCCTTGGAGAGAATCCTCAGATTCCGGCCCCGACTCCACACAAGGTCTTAGGCCCTGGCATCGACGGAGTGGAATAGCGACAGGCCCTCTAGCAACTCGCATGGGACTGCCTTTCCTGAGGTCACCAGAGCGGGTCCCTGAGCGTCCCCGTCGTAAGTCGAGAGCACCTGCCGCAACTCGTAAAATCCAGCGTTCTCCCCTCCAGGCGAGATGAGGCCCGTTTCCCCTGAGGTGTCTCGAGGCTAATCACACGTGACCCTCTGGAACTTCCAAAGAGTCTTTCACAGTCATGCTGCAACTCAAGAAGCACCCCCGACATACCCGTCTCCACTCAAGAGGAAGCACGAGTGTCCCGCCACATCCAGAGGAGCTCCGTTCTGGCTCGTAGCTCGAGATGAGCGATCCTTTCCCTGATTGGTCGGGAAAGAATTCCGCATTCCCATCGCATCTCAAGAGGAGGCGCTCTCCAAAGAAAGGGAGAGGAACTGCAGGTCGTGCCACCATTCCGAGACTCACCCAGATGTCTCAGTCCATTCCACAGAAACCTGTTTTCCCTGCACTGCCTTGGCCTTCATGCCGAGGATCGACTCACACCACCGTCACACGTGGACAGCCCTGTGGGAAAGCCTAGTGGGAAAGACTCGAGGGAAAGCCACAGATCCCTTGGTCCAGGCATGGGAAGCGTGACACTGCTGCTACAGCATGGAGGAAAGGCACGCTCATGCCCCCCACTCGAGACGAGGCCTGACTCCCTTGTGGAGACTCGAGAAGCTACCACAAAATCCATGTCAGCACTGGAGAGAATCCTCAGCTTCCGGCCCGACTCCACACAAGGTCTTAGGCCCCGCATCGATGGAGAGGAATCACGAGAGGCCCCCTAGCAACACGCATGATGACTGGCGTTTCCTGCGGCCGCCAGAGCGGGTCCCTGAAGTCCCCGTCGTAACTCGAGAGCACCTGCTGAAACTCGGGAATATCCAGAGCCTCTCCATTCAGGCGACATGAGGCCATTTCTGCTGAGGCATCTCGAGACTAACCACACCTAACCTCTGAACTTCCAAAGGGGTCCTTCACACCCTTGCTGCAACTCAAGAATTCCCCGACATACCCGTTCCTCTTCACATTCAGCCATAATGTGGTGTCATCTGCATATCTAAGTTTATATATTTCTACCGCAATCTTGATTCCAGCCTCATGTATCTTCCATCCCAGCATTTTCATGATTACTCTGCATAGAAGTTAAATAAACAGGGTGACAATAATACAGCCTTTGCATACTCCTTTTCCTTTTGAACCAGTCTGTTGTTCCATGTCCTACTCTAACTGTTGCTTCCTGACCTTCATCCAGATTTCTCAAGAGGCAGGTTAGGTGGTCTGGTATTCCCCATCTCTTCAGAATTGTGGCTAAAACAACAGTATAAGGACCTTTCCGATGTCAGGCCAAGGAATTGTGTTTCCAGTCATTGAGCCACACCTGATCACTGAGCACAAATTCATGAATCTGTTCCTCAAAGGGAATGATATTCTTTTTTATAACAAACTTAGTTACCTGATTTATACCTACCTAATTGTTCCATC
>NW_017205290.1:0-5338 GCF_001704415.2 Capra hircus
GGGATTCCTCTCCTTTCAATGCCGGGGCCTATGATATTGTGTGGAGTCGGTGCTGGAACCTGAGCATTCCTCTCCAGTGCTGACATGGATCTTTGGGGGTACTTATGGAGTCTCCTCAGTGGAGTAAGTCCTTGTCTCGAGTGGGGGCATGCACGTGCGCTTTCTCCCGAGCTGTAGCAGCAGTGTCACGCTTCCTTCGCGTGGATAAAGGGATCAGGGCTTTCCCTCGAGGCTTTGCCAGGAGGCTTCCCACGAGGCTTTCCCACAGGGATGTCCCACGTACCACCGTGGTGTTAGTCGATCCTCGGCTTGAAAATCGTGGCAGTGCAGGGAAAACAGGTTTCCTGGAATGGACTGAGATACCTGGGGAACTCTGGGAATGTAGCACGACCCTGGAGTTCCTCTCGCCTTTCCTGTGGGAGCGCCTCCTCTGAGATGCGACGGGAAACGCCGGGAATTCTTTCCCGACGACACAGGGAGAGAATCAATCCTCTCGAGCTATGAGGCGGAAACGGGGCTCATCTGGATGTGGCGGGACTCTCGTGTTCCTCTGAGTGGAAGACGGGTATGTCGGGGAACTTGCTTGATGTTGCAGCAAGGGTGTGAAGACCCTTTGGAAGTTCCCAGAGTTTATGTGTGATTAGCCTCGAGACGCCTCAGCGGAAATGGGCCTCATCTCGCCTGGAGGGGAGAACTCCTGGATTTTCTCGAGTTCGCGGCAGGTACTCTCGACTTACGACGGGGTCCTCAGGGACCCGCTCTTGTGGCCTCAGGAAAGGCCAGTCCCATGCGAGTTGCACGGGGGCCTCTCGGGATTCCTCTCCCGTTCGATAGCCGGGGCTAAGATCTTGTGTGGAGTAGGTGCCGGAACCTGATATTCCTGTCCAGTGCTGACATGGATCTTGGGGTACTTCTGGAGTCTCCCCAGGGGAGTCAGTCCTCGTCTCGAGTGGGGGCATGCACGTGTGCTTTCCTCCCGAGCTGTAGCAGCAGTGTCACGCTTCGCTTCGCGTGGATCAAGGGATCATGTGGTCTTTCCCTCGAGGCTCCAGGCTTTCCCACTGAGGCTTTCCCACAGGGCTGTCCCACGTGCCACCGTGGTGTGAGTCGATCCTCGGCTTGAAAGTCGAGGCAGTGCAGGGAAAACAGGTTTCCCTGGAATGGACTGAGTCATCTGGGGGACTCTGGGAATGTTGCACGACTCTGGAGTTCCTCTTGCCTTTCCTGTGGAGCGCCTCCTCTTGAGATGCGACGGGAACGCCGGGAATTCTTTCCCGACCACGCAGGGAAAGGATCCCCTACTCTCGAGCTAGGAGGTGGAAACGGGGCTCCTCTGGATGTGGGCGGGACTCTCGTGCTTCCTCTCGAGTGGAGACGGGTATGTCGGGGAACTTCTTGAGTTGCAGCAAGGGTGTGAAGGAACCTTTGGAAGTTCCAGAGGATTAGGGTGTGATTAGCCTCGAGACGCCTCAGCAGGAAATGGCCTCATCTCGCCTGGAGGGGAGAACCTCCTGGATTTTCTCGAGTTTGTGGCAGGTGCTCTCGACTTGCGACGGGGACCTCAGGGACCCGCTCTGGTGGGCCTCAGGAAAGGCCAGTCCCCATGCGAGGTTGCTCGGGTGACCTCTCGGTGATTCCTCTCCCGTCGATGCCGGGCTTAAGATCTTGTGTGGAGTCGATGTCCGGAACCTGAGGTATTCCTCTCCAGTGCTGACATGGATCTTGGGGTACTTCTGGAGTCTCCCCAGGGGAGTCAGTCCTCGTCTCGAGTGGGGGCATGCACGTGTGCTTTCCTCCCGAGCTGTAGCAGCAGTGTCACGCTTCCCTTCGCGTGGATCAAGGGATCTGTGGCTTTCCCTCGAGGCTTTACCACGAGGCTTTCCCAGGAGGCTTTCCAACAGGGCTGTCCCACGTGCCACCGTGGTGTGAGTCGATCCTCGGCTTGAAAGTCGAGGCAGTGCAGGGAAAACAGGTTTCCCTGGAATGGACTGAGACATCTGGGGGATTCTGGGAATGGTGGCACGACCCTGGAGTTCCTCTCGCCTTTCTGTGGAGAGCGCCTCCTCTTGAGATGCGACGGGAAACGCCGGGAATTCTTTCCCAATCACGCAGGGAAAGGATCCCTCCTCTCGAGCTAGGAGGCAGTAAACGGGGCTCCTCTGGATGAGGGCGGGACTCGTCGTGCTTCCTCTTCGAGTGGAGACGGGTATGTCGGGGAACTTCTTGAGTTGCAGCAAGGGTGTGAACGGACCCTTTGGAAGTTTCCAGAGGTTACGTGTGATTAGCTTCGAGACGCCTCATTGGAAATGGGCCTCATCTCGCTGGAGGGACAACCTCCTGGATTTTCTCGAGTTGCGGCAGGTGCTCTCGACTTGACGATGGGGACCTCAGGGACCCGCTCTTGGTGGCCTCAGGAAAGGTCCAGTCCCCATGCGAGTTGCTCGGGGCCTCTCGGGATTCCTCTCCCGTCGATGCCGGGGCCTAAGACCTTGTGTGGAGTCGTTGCTGGAACCTGAGGATTCCTCTCCAGTGCTGACATGGATCTTGGGGTACTTCTGGAGTCTCCCCAGGGGAGTCAGTCCTCGTCTCGATGTGGGGACATGCACATGGTGCTTTCCTCTCGAAGCTGTAGCAGCAGTGTCGCGCTTCCCTTCGCGTGGATCAAGGGATCTGTGGCATTCCCTCGAGGCTTTCCACGAGCTTCCAGAGGCTTTCCCACAAGGGCTGTCCCACGTGCCACCTGTGGTGTGAATCGATCCTCGGCTTGAAATTCGACGCAGTGCAGGGAAAACAGGTTTCCCTGGAATGGACTGAGACATCTGGGGAACTTCTGGGAATGGTGGCACGACCCTGGATTTCCTCTCGCCTTTCCTGTGGAGAAGCGCCTCCTGTTGAGATGCGACGGGAACGCCAGGGAATCCTTTCCCGACGACGCAGGGAAGAGATCCATCCTCTCGATCTAGGAGGCGGAAACGGGGCTCCTCTGGATGTGGGCGGGACTCTCGTGTTCCTCTAGAGTGGAAGACGGGTATGTCAGGGAACTTCTTGAGTTTGCAGCAAGGGTGTGAAGTACCCTTTGGAAGTTCCAGTGTTTAGGTGTGATTAGCCTCGAGACGCCTCAGCGGAAATGGGCCTCATCTCGCCTGGAGGGGAGAACCTCCTGGATTTTCTCGAGTTGGGCAGGTGCTCTCGACTGTAGGACGGGAACCTCAGGGACCCGCTCTGGTGGCCTCAGGAAGGCCAGTCCCCATGCGAGTTGCTCGGGGGCCTCTCAGGATTCCTCTCCCGTTCGATGCCGGGCCTAAGTCCTTGTGTGGAGTCGTTGCCGGAATCTGAGGATTCCTCCTCCAGTGCTGACATGGAATCTTAGGGGTACTTCTGGAGTCTCCCCAGGGGAGTCAGTCCTCGTCAGATTGGGGGCATGCACGTGGCTTTCCTGCCGAGCTGTAGGCAGCATGTCACGCTTCCCTTCGCGGGATCAAGGGATTTGTGGCTTTCCCCTCAAGGCTTTCCTACGAGGCTTTCCCACAGAGCTGTCCCACGTGCCCACCGTGGTGTGAGTCGATCCTCGGCTTGAAAGCCGAGGCAGTGCAGGGAAAACAGGTTTCCCTGTAATGCACGGAGTCATCTGGGGGACTCTGGGAATGGTGTCACGACCCTGGAATTCCTCTCGCCTTTCCTGTGGAGAGCGCCTCCTCTTGGGATGCGACGGGAATGCCGGGAATTCTTTCCCGACCACGCAGGGAAAGGATCCCTCCTCTCGAGCTAGGAGGCAGACATGGGGCCTCCTCTGGATGTTGGCGGGACTCCCGTGCTTCCTCTCGAGTGGAGACGGGTATGTCAGGGAACTTCTTGAGTTGCAGCAAAGGGTGTGAAGGACCCTTTGGAAGTTCCGGAGGTTAGGTGTGATTAGCCTCCAGACGCCTCAGCGGAAATGGGCCTCATCTCGCCTGGAGGGGAGAACCTCCTGGATTTTCTCGAGTTGCGACAGGTGCTCTCGACTGACGATGGGGACCTCAGGGATCCGCTCTGGTGGCCTCAGGAAAGGCCAGTCCCCATGCGAGTTGCTCGGGGGCCTCTCGGGATTACTCTCCTGTCGAAGCCGGTTCCTAAGACCTTGTGTGGATTCGTTTCCGGAACATGAGGATTCCTCTCCAGTTCTGACATGGATCTTGGGGTACTTCTGGAGTCTCCCCAGGGGTGTCAGTCCTCGTCTCTTGTGGGGCATGCACGTGCGCTTTCCTCCCGAGCTGTAGCAGCAGTGTCACGCTTCCCTTCGCGTGGATCAAGGGAATCTGTGGCTTTCCCTCGAGGCTTTCCCAAGAGCTTTCCCACGAGGCTTTCCCACAGGAAGATCCCACGTACAACCGTGGTTTGAGTCGATCCTCGGCTTGAAAGTCGAGGCAGTGCAGGGAAAACAGGTTTCCCTGGAATGGACTGAGACATCTGGGGAACTGTGGGAATGGTGGCACGACCCTGGAGTTCCTCTCGCCTTTCCTGTGGAAAGCGCCTCCTGTTGAGAATGCGCGGGAATGCCAGGAATCCTTTCCCGACCACACAGGGAAAGAATCCCTCCTCTCGAGCTAGGAGGCGGAAACGGGGCTCCTCTGGATGTGGGCGGACTCTCGTGTTTCGTCTCGAGTGAAGACGGGTATGTCGGGGAACTTCTTGAGTTTCAGCAAGGGTGTGAAGGACCCTTTGGAAGTTCCAGAGGTTAGGTGTGATTAGCCTCGAGACACCTCAGGGGAAATGGTCCTCATCTCGCCTGAAGGGGATAAACTCCTGGATTTACTCGAGTTGCGGCAGGTGCTTTCCACGTAGGACGGGGACCTCAGGGACCCGCTCTGGTGGCCTCAGTGAAGGCCAGTCCTCACGCGAGTTGCTCGGGGCCTCTTAGGATTCCTCTCCCGTTGATGCTGGCTGCCTAAGTCCTTGTGTGGAGTCGTTGCCGGAATCTGAGGATTCCTCTCCAGTGCTGACATGGATCTAGGGGTACTTCTAGAGTCTCCCCAGGGAGTCAGTCCTCGTCAGAGTGGGGGCAGGCACATGGGCTTTCCTGCCGAGCTGTAGGAGCAGTGTCACGCTTCCCTTCGCGTGGATCAAGGGATCTGTGGCTTTCCCTCGAGGCTTTCCCACAGGGCTGTCCCACGAGCTTTCCACAGGCTGTCCACGTGCCACCGTGGTGTGAGTCAATCCTCGGCTTGAAAGCCGAGGCAGTGCAGGGAAAACAGTTTCCCTGGAATGCACGGAGATATCTGGGGGACTCTGGGAATGGTGGCACGACCCTGGAGTTCCTCTCGCCTTTCCTGTGGAGAGCGCCTCCTCTTGAGATCGACGG
>NW_017205291.1:0-5337 GCF_001704415.2 Capra hircus
CAGCAGAGACATGTGCAGGTGGTTGGGGCTTATCCTGCGTGTCTGGGTTCCCGCCCACAGCCCAACTCAGGGGAAGCAGCCCCTGAGGCAAGACCTGCTGGAGGAGCCCTGCGCGCCGCCTGATAGGCGAGAGCACAGCCAGCAGTGTAGCGAGCCTCCTCGGGAGAAGAGGAGGCAGCCGAGCCCAGTCAAGAGGAAAGCCCTGCTTGCACGGAGCTAAGTGGGCCTCCAGTAGGCAGAGCTCTAGCTCTGCTCAGAGCCCCGATCTGGCAGAGTTTCTGGCGCGAGCTGCTCGGCCGGGGGCTCGCCTTGCCCAGACTTGCCTTGGCTTTTAGGCTGCCCTCCCAGGAAGGAGCTGTCTGAGCGAGCCTGGGAGACGCCACTGGTGCCTTCCTTGCCTCAGCTCCAATCCTGCCTTGCCTTTGCACATAGGTGCCAGGCGTGTTGGGAGGGCTTAGGGGTGGTGGGTTGCACACTGCCAAGGGCTTCAGCAGTGAGAGCTCTGTCAGAGGGAAGGGAAGGGCAACTGCAGGGCTCCTCCAGCGGTTTCTAGCCGCCTAGAATCAGCGCCGCACCGAGAGCACCAGGCTCCCAGGGCCCCTGGCTGGGTTTTCAGCCCCGCCACACGGAGGCTGATTCCTTGGGTGCCCAGAAAGTGTATGACAGACGTAGGTTCCCTAGCACTCTCCTCCCCAGCAGAGACATGTGCAGGTGGTTGGGGCCTGATCCTGCGTGTCTGGGTTCCTGCCCACAGCCCCAACTCAGGGGAAGCAGCCCCTGAGGCAAGACCTGCTGGAGGAGCCCTGCGCCCCCGCCTGATAGGCGAGTGCACAGCCAGCAGGGAAGCGAGCCTCCTCGGGGGAAGAGGAGGCAGCCCAGCCCCGTCAAGTTGAAAGCCCTGCTTGCACGGAGCTAAGTGCGCCTCCAGTACGGCAGAGCTCTAGCTCTGCTCAGAGCCCCGATCTGGCAGAGTTCCTGGCGCGAGGCTGCTCTGCCGGGGCTAGCCTTGCCCAGACTTGCCTTGCTTTTAGGCTGCCTCTCCAGGAAGGAGCAGGCAGCAGGAGCCTGGGAGTCGCCACTGGCGCCTTTCTTGCCTCAGCTCCAATCCTGCTTGCCTTTGCACTTAGGTCCCAGTCCTCCTTAAGGAGAGCTTAGGGGCTGGTGGGTTGCACACTGCCAAGGGCTCCAGCAGTGAGAATTCTGTCAGAGGGAAGGGAAGGGCAACTGCAGGGCTCCTCCAGCGGTTGCTTGGCCGCCAGATTCAGCGCCACACGGAGAGCACAGGCTCCCAGGTCCCTGGCTGGGGTTTTCAGCCCCGCACACACGGAGGCTGATTCCTTGGGTGCCCAGAAAGTGTATGACAGACGTAGGTTCCCTAGCACTCTCCTCCCCAGCAGAGACATGTGCAGGTGTTTGGGGCCTGATCCTGCGTGTCTGGGTTCCCGCCCACAGCCCCAACTCAGGGGAAGCAGCCCCTGAGGCAAGACCTGCTGGAGGAGCCCTGCGCCCCCGCCTGATAGGCGAGTGCACAGCCAGCAGGGAAGCGAGCCTCCTCGGGGGAAGAGGAGGCAGCAAGTCCCCGTCAAGCTGAAATCCCTGCTTACACGAAGCTAAGTGCGACTCCAGTACGGCAGATCTCTAGCTCTGTTCAGAGGCCCGATCTGGCAGAGTTCCTGGCACCAAGATGCTCTGCCATAGGCGAGCCTTGCGCAGACTTGCCTTGCTTTAAGGCTCCCTCCCCAGGAAGGAGCAGGCTGTGTGAGGCTCGGAAACGCCACTGGCGCCTTCCTGGCTTCAGCTCTACCCTGCCTTGCCTTTGCACTTAGGTCCCAAGCGTCCTTGAGGAGGGCTTAGGGGCTGGTGGGTTGCACACTGCCAAGGGCTCCAGCAGTGAAAGCTCTGTCAGAGGGAAGCGAAGGGCAACAGCAGGGCTCCTTCAGCGGTTCCTTGGCCGCCCAGACAAAGCTCCGCACGGAGAGCACCAGGTTCCAAGGCCCCTGGCTGGGTTTTGCATCCCCACACTCCCAGAGGCTGACTCCGTGGGTGCCTAGAAATTGTGGTGAGAGACGTAGGTTCCCTAGCACTCTCCTCCCCAGCAGAGACATGTGCAGGTGGTTGGGGCCTGATCCTGCGTGTCTGGGTTCCCGCCCACAGCCTCAACTCAGGGGAAGCAGCCCCTGAGGCAAGACCTGCTGGAGGAGCCCTGCGCGCCCGCCTGATAGGCGAGAGCACAGCCAGCAGTGTAGCGAGCCTCCTCGGGAGAAGAGGAGGCAGCCGAGCCCAGTCAAAAGGAAAGCCCTGCTTGCACTGAGCTAAGTGGGCCTCCAGTACGGCAGAGCTCTAGCTCTGCTCAGAGCCCCGATCTGGCAGAGTTTCTGGCGCGAGGCTGCTCGGCCGGGGGCTCGCCTTGCCCAGACTTGCCTTGCTTTTAGGCTCCCTCCCCAGGAAGGAGCTGTCTGAGCGAGCCTGGGAGACGCCACTGGTGCCTTCCTTGCCTCAGCTCCAATCCTGCCTTGCCTTTGCACATAGGTGCCAGGCGTCGTTGGGGAGGGCTTAGGGGGTGGTGGGTTGCACACTGCCAAGGGCTTCAGCAGTGAGAGCTCTGTCAGAGGGAAGGGAAGGGCAACTGCAGGGCTCCTCCAGCGGTTTCTAGGCCGCCTAGAATCAGCGCCGCACCGGAGAGCACCAGGCTCCCAGGGCCCCTGGCTGGGGTTTTCAGCCCCGCACACACGGAGGCTGATTCCTTGGGTGCCCAGAAAGTGTATGACAGACGTAGGTTCCCTAGCACTCTCCTCCCCAGCAGAGACATGTGCAGGTGGTTGGGGCCTGATCCTGCGTGTCTGGGTTCCTGCCCACAGCCCCAACTCAGGGGAAGCAGCCCCTGAGGCAAGACCTGCTGGAGGAGCCCTGCGCCCCCGCCTGATAGGCGAGTGCACAGCCAGCAGGGAAGCGAGCCTCCTCGGGGGAAGAGGAGGCAGCAAGTCCCCGTCAAGCTGAAATCCCTGCTTACACGAAGCTAAGTGCGACTCCAGTACGGCAGATCTCTAGCTCTGTTCAGAGGCCCGATCTGGCAGAGTTCCTGGCACCAAGATGCTCTGCCATAGGCGAGCCTTGCGCAGACTTGCCTTGCTTTAAGGCTCCCTCCCCAGGAAGGAGCAGGCTGTGTGAGGCTCGGAAACGCCACTGGCGCCTTCCTGGCTTCAGCTCTACCCTGCCTTGCCTTTGCACTTAGGTCCCAAGCGTCCTTGAGGAGGGCTTAGGGGCTGGTGGGTTGCACACTGCCAAGGGCTCCAGCAGTGAAAGCTCTGTCAGAGGGAAGCGAAGGGCAACAGCAGGGCTCCTTCAGCGGTTGCTTGGCCGCCAGATCACGCGCCACACGGAGAGCACCAGGCTTCCAGGGCCCTGGCTGGGGTTTTCAGCCCGCACACTCGGAGGCTGATTCCTTGGGTGCCAGAAAGTGTATGACAGACGTAGGTTCCCTAGCACTCTCCTCCCCAGCAGAGACATGTGCAGGTGTTGGGGCCTGATCCTGCGTGTCTGGGTTCCTGCCCACAGCCCCAACTCAGGGGAAGCAGCCCTGAGGGCAAGACCTGCTGGAGGAGCCCTGCGGCCCCGCCTGATAGGCGAGTGCACAGCCAGCAGGGAAGCGAGCCTCCTCGGGGGAAGAGGAGGCAGCCCCAGCCCGTCAAGTTGAAAGGCCCTGCTTGCACGGAGCTAAGTGCGGCCTCCAGTACGGCAGAGCTCTAGCTCTGCTCAGAGCCCCGATCTGGCAGAGTTCCTGGCGCGAGGCTGCTCTGGCCGGGGGCTAGCCTTGCCCAGACTTGCCTTGCTTTTAGGCTGCCTCTCCAGGAAGGAGCAGGCAGCAGGAGCCTGGGAGTCGCCACTGGCGCCTTTCTTGCCTCAGCTCCATCCTGCCTTGCCTTTGCACTTAGGTCCCAGTCCTCCTTAAGGAGAGCTTAGGGCTGGTGGGTTGCACACTGCCAAGGGCTCCAGCAGTGAGAATTCTGTCAGAGGGAAGGGAAGGGCAACTGCAGGGCTCCTCCAGCGGTTGCTTGCCGCCAGATTCCAGCGCCACACGGAGAGCACCAGGCTCCAGGTCCCCTGGCTGGGGTTTTCAGCCCCGCACACACGGAGGCTGATTCCTTGGGTGCCCAGAAAGTGTATGACAGACGTAGGTTCCCTAGCACTCCTCCTCCCAGCAGAGACATGTGCAGGTGTTTGGGGCCTGATCCTGCGTGTCTGGGTTCCTGCCCACAGCCCCAACTCAGGGGAAGCAGCCCCTGAGGCAAGACCTGCTGGAGGAGCCCTGCGCCCCGCCTGATAGGCGAGTGCACAGCCAGCAGGGAAGCGAGCCTCCTCGGGGGAAGAGGAGGCAGCAAGTCCCCGTCAAGCTGAAATCCTGCTTACACGAAGCTAAGTGCGACTCCAGTACGGCAGATCTCTAGTCTGTTCAGAGGCCCGATCTGGCAGAGTTCCTGGCACCAAGATGCTCTGCCATAGGCGAGCCTTGCGCAGACTTGCCTTGCTTTAAGGCTCCCTCCCCAGGAAGGAGCAGGCTGTGTGAGGCTCGGAAACGCCACTGGCGCTTCCTGGCTTCAGCTCTACCCTGCCTTGCCTTTGCACTTAGGTCCAAGCGTCCTTGAGGAGGGCTTAGGGGCCTGGTGGGTTGCACACTGCCAAGGGCTCCAGCAGTGAAAGCTCTGTCAGAGGGAAGCGAAGGGCAACAGCAGGGCTCCTTCAGCGGGTTCCTTGGCCGCCCAGACAAAGCTCCGCACGGAGAGCACAGGTTGCCAAGGGCCCCTGGCTGGGTTTTTTTGCATCAACGAGGCTGATCCGTGGGTGCCTAGAAAGTGTGTGAGAGACGTAGGTTCCCTAGCACTCTCCCCCAGCAGAGACATGTGCAGGTGGTTGGGGCCTTATCCTGCGTGTCTGGGTTCCGCCCACCAGCCTAACTCAGGGGAAGCAGCCCTGAGGCAAGACTGCTGGAGGAGCCCTGCGCCCCCGCCTGATAGGCGAGAGCAGCAGCCAGCAGTGTAAGCGAGCCTCCTCGGGAGAAGAGGAGGCAGCCGAGCCCAGTCAAGAGGAAAGCCCTGCTTGCACGGAGCTAAGTGGCCTCCAGTAACGGCAGAGCTCTAGCTCTGCTCAGAGCCCCGATCTGGCAGAGTTTCCTGGCGCGAGGCTGCTCTGCCGGGGGCTAGCCTTGCCCAGACTTGCCTGCTTTTTAAGGCTCCCTCCCCAGGAAGGAGCAGTCAGGCGAGCCTGGGAGTCGCCAACTGGTTTCCTTGCCTCAGCTCCAATCCTGCCTTGCCTTTGCACTTAGGTCCAAAGGCGTCCTTG
>NW_017205292.1:0-5337 GCF_001704415.2 Capra hircus
CCTGTGGAAAGCCTTCTGGGAAAGCCTCGTGGGAAAGCCTCCTGGGAAAGCCTCGAGGGAAAGCCACAGATCCCTTGATCCACGCGAATGGAACCGCGACACTGCTGCTACAGCGGGAGGAAAGCGCATGTGCATGCCCCACTCGAGACGAGGACTGATTCCCCTGGGGAGACTCCAGAAGTACGCCAATATCCATGTCTGCACTGGAGAGAATCCTCAGCTTCCGGCACCGACTCACACAAGGTCTTAGGCCCTGGCATCGATGGAGAGGAATCCCGAGAGGCCCCGAGCAACTCGCATGGGGACTGGCCTTTCCTGAGGAAACCAGAGCGGGTCCCTGAGGTCCCCGTCGTAAGTCAAGAGCACCTGCCGCAACTCGAGAAAATCCAGGAGGTTCTCCCCTCCAGGCGAGATAGGCCGATTTCTCCTGAGGCGTCTCGAGGCTATTAACACCTAACTCTGGAACTTCCAAAGGGTCCTTCACACCCTTGCTGCAACTCAAGAAGTTCCCCGACATACCCGTCTACACTCGAGAGGAAGCACGAGAGTCCCGCCCACATCCAGAGGAGTCCCGTTTCCGCCTCCTAGCTCGAGAGGAGGGATCCTTTCCCTGCGTGCTCTGGAAAGAATTCCCGGCGTTCCCGTCCCATCTCAAGAGGAGGCGCTCTCCACAGGAAAGGGAGAGGAACTCCAGGGCCCTGCCACCATTCCCAGAGTCCCCCAGATGTCTCAGTCCATTCCAGGGAAACCTGTATTCCCTGCACTGCCTCGACTTTCAAGTCGAGGATCGACTCACACCACAGTGGCACGTGGTACAGCCCTGTGGGAAAGCCTCGTGGTAAAGCCTCGAGGGAAAGCCACAGATCCCTTGATCCATGCGACGGGAAGCGGGACACTGCTGCTACAGCTCCGGAGGAAAGCGCACGTGCATGGGCCCCACTCGAGACGTGTACTGACACCCCTGGGGTGACTCCAGAAGTACCCCAAGATCCATGTCAGAAGTGGAGAGGAATCCTCAGGTTCCGGCACCCGACTCCAACCAAGGTCTTAGGCCCCTGCATCGACGGGAGAGGAATCCGAGAGGCCCCAGAGCAACTCGCATGGGGACTGGCCTTTCCTGAGGCCACCAGAGCAGGTCCCTGAGGTCCCCATCGTAAGTCGAGAGCACTTGCCGCAACTCCCAGAAAATCCAGGAGGTTCTCCCCTCCAGGTGAGATGAGGCCCATTTCCGCTGAGGCAACTAGGGGGTAATCACACTTAAACTCTGGAACTTCCAAAGGGTCCTTCACACCCTTGCTGCAATTCAAGAAGTTCCCCGACATTACCCGTCTCCACTCTAGAGGAATCGGAGAGTCCCGTCCATATCCAGAGTGGCCCCGTTTCCGCCTGCTAGCTCGAGAGGAGGGATCCTTCCCTGCGTGGTCGAGAAAGAATTCCTAGCGTTCCCGTCGCATTTCAAGAGGAGGCGCTCTCCACAGGAAAGGCGAAAAGAACTCCAGGATCAGGCCCATTCCCAGAGTCCCCAGATGTCTCAGTCCATTCCAGGAAACCTATTTTCCCAGCACTGCCTCGACTGTCAAGCCGAGGATCGACTCACTCCACAGTGGCACGTGGGACAGCCCTGTGGGAAAGACCCGTGGGAAAGCCTCGTGGGAAAGCCTCGAGGGAAAGCCCCTGATCCCTAGATCCACGCGAAGGGAAGCGTGACACTGCTGCTACAGCTCTGGAGGAAAGCGCACGTGCATGCCCC
The DNA here is from genome assembly GCF_001704415.2 of Capra hircus. Classification (NCBI taxonomy): domain Eukaryota; kingdom Metazoa; phylum Chordata; class Mammalia; order Artiodactyla; family Bovidae; genus Capra; species Capra hircus. Next base: position 1,751 of record NW_017205292.1, read on the forward strand.
CACTCGAGACGAGGACTGATTTCCCCTGGGGAGACTCCAGAAGTACGCCAATATCCATGTCTGCACTGGTGAGGAATCCTCAGCTTCCGGCACCGACTCCACACAAGGTCTTAGGCCCTGGCATCGATGGGAGAGGAATCCCGAGAGGCCCCGAGCAACTCGCATGGGGACTGGCCTTTCCTGAGGAAACCAGAGCGGGTCCCTGAGGTCCCGTCGTAAGTCAAGAGCACCTGCGCAACTCGAGAAAATCCAGGAGGTTCTCCCTCCAGGCGACATGAGGCCCATTTCCACTGAGGTATCTCGAGGCTAATCACACCTTACCTCTGGAACTTCCAAGGGTCCTTCACACCCTTGCTGCAACTCAAGAAGTTCCCGACATACCCGTCTCCACTCGAGAGGAAGCACGAGAGTCCGCCCACATCCAGAGGCGCCCCGTTTCGCCTCCTAGCTCGAGAGGAGGGATCCTTTCCCTGCGTGCTCTGGAAAGAATTCCCGCGTTCCCGTCCATCTCAAGAGGAGGCGCTCTCCACAGGAAAGGGAGAGGAACTCCAGGGTCCTGCCACCATTCCAGAGTCCCCAGATGTCTCAGTCCATTCCAGGGAAACCTGTATTCCCTGCACTGCCTCGACTTTCAAGTCGAGGATCGACTCACACCACAGTGGCACGTGGTACAGCCCTGTGGGAAAGCCTCGTGGTAAAGCCTCGAGGGAAAGCCACAGATCCTTGATCCATGCGAAGGGAAGCGGGACACTGGCTGCTACCGCTCCGGAGGAAAGCGCACGTGCATGGCCCCACTCGAGACGAGTACTGACACCCCTGGGGTGACTCCAGAAGTACCCCAAGATCCATGTCAGAAGTGGAGAGGAATCCTCAGGTTCCGGCACCGACTCCAACCAAGGTCTTAGGCCCCTGCATCGACGGGGAGAGGAAATCCCGAGAGGCCCCCAGAGCAACTCGCATGGGGACTGGCCTTTCCTGAGGCCACCAGAGCAGGTCCCTGAGGTCCCCATCGGTAAGTCGAGAGCACCTGCCTGCAACTCGAGAACATTTTAGGACGTTTCTCCCGTCCAGGCGAGATGTGGCCCATTTCCGCTGAGGTTTCTCGAGGCTAATCACACCTAACCTCTGGAATTTCCAAAGGGTCCTTCACACCCTTGCTGCAACTCAAGAAGTTCCCCGACATACCCGTCTCCACTCGAGAGGAAGCACGAAGCCCCACCCACATCGACAGTAGCCCCGTTTCCGCCTCCTACCTCGAGAGGAGGGATCCTTTCCCTGCGTGCTCGGGAAAGAATTCCCGGCGTTTCCGTGGCATCTCAAGAGGAGGCCGCTCTCCACAGGAAAGGTGAGACGAACTCCAGGGTCGTGCCACCATTCCCAGAGTTCCCCAGATGTCTGCGTCCATTCCAGGGAAACCTCTTTTCCCTGCACTGCCTCGACTTTCAAGCCGAGGATCGACTCACACCACGGTGACACAGGGACAGCCCTGTGGGAAAGCCTCGTGGGAAAGCTCGTGGAAAGCCTCGTGGGAAAGCCTCGATGGAAGCACCTGATCCTAAATCCACGTGAAGGGAAGCGTGACACTGCTGCTACAGCTCTGGAGGAAAGCGCACGTGCATGCCCCCACTCGAGACGAGGACTGATTCCCTGGGGAGACTCCAGAAGTACGCCAATATCCATGTCTGCACTGGAGAGGAATCCTCAGGTTCCGGCACCGACTCCACACAAGGTCTTAGGCCTGGCATCGATGGGAGAGGATCCGACAGGCGCCGAGCAACTCGCATGAGGTCTGGCCTTTCCTGAGGCACCAGAGCGGGTCCCTGAGGTCCCGTCGTAAGTCGGAGCACCAGCCGCAACACGAGAAAATCCAGGAGGTTCTCCCCTCCAGGCGAGATGAGGCCCATTCCGCTGAGGCGTCTCGCAGGCGAAACACACCTAACGTCGAGAACTTCCAAAGGGTCCTTCACACCCTTGCCTTCACTCAAGAAGTTCCCCGAATACCCGTCTCAACTCGAGAGGAAGCACGAGAGTCTCGACCACATTCAGGAGCCCCGATTCCGCCAGTAGCTCGAGAGAGGAGGGATACTTTCCCTGTGTGGTCAGGAAAGAATTCCCGTCATTCCCGTCGCATCTCAAGAGGAGGCGATATCCACAGAAAAGCGAGAGAAACTTCACGGTCGTGCCACCATTCCCAGAGTCCCCCAGGTGTCTCAGTCCATTCCAGGGAAACCTGTTTTCCTTCACTGCCTCGACTTTCAAGCGAGGATCGACTCACACCACGGTGGCACTTGAAACAGCCCTGTGGAAAGCTCGTGGGAAAGCCTCGAGGGAAAGCCACAGATTCTTGATCCAGCGAAGGGAAGCGCGACACTGCTGCTACAGCTCGGGAGGAAAGCGCACAGTGCATGCCCCCACTCCAGACGAGGACTGACTTCCCTGGGGAGACTCCAGAAGTACCCAAGATTCATGTCAGTACAGGAGCGAAATCCTCAGGTTCGGCCCGACTCCACACAAGGTCTTAGGCCCCGGCATCGACGGAGAAAAATCCCGAAGGCTCCCAAGCAACTCGAATGGGACTGGCCTTTCCTGAGGCCTCCAGAGGGGGTCCCTGTGGTCCCTGTCGCAAGTCGAGAGCACCTGCCGCAAGTCGAGAAAATCCAGGAGGTTGTCCCCTCCAGGCGAGATGAGGCCCATTTCCGCTGAGGCGACTCGAGGCTAATCACACCTAAACTCTGGAACTTCCAAAGGTCCTTCACAGCCTTGCTGCAACTCAAGAAGTTCCCCGACATACCCGTCTCCAGTCAAGGGGAAGCACGAGAGTCCCGCCCACATCCAGAAGAGCCCCGTTTCGCCTCCTAGCTCGAGAGGAGGTATCATTTCATTTCGTGGTCGGCAAAGAATTCCCGGCGTTCCCGTCGCATCTCAAGAGGAGGCGCTCTCCACAGGAAAGGCGAGAGGAACTCCAGCGTCGTGCCACCATTTCCAGAGTCCCCAAGATGTCTCAGTCCATTCCAGGGAAACCTGTTTTCCCTGCACTGCCTCGACTTTCAAGCGAGGATCGACATCGACACACACCACGGTGGCACGTGGAACAGCCCTTTGGAAAGCCTCGAGGGAAAGGCACAGATTCCTTGACCCATGCGAAGAGAAGCGTGACACTGCTGCTACAGCTCGGGAGGAAAGCGTACGTGCAGGCGCCCACTCGGGACGAGGACACACTCCCCTGGGGAGACTCCAGAAGTACCCCAAGATCCATTTCAGCACTGGAGAGGAATCCTCAGGTTCCGTCACCGACTCCACACAAGGTCTTAGGGCCCGGTATCGAAGGGAGAGGAATCCCGAGAGGCCCCCGAGCAACTCGCATGGGTACTGGCCTTTCCTGGGGCCACCAGAGCGGCCGTCCCTGTGTTCCCCGTCCTAAGTCCAGAGCACCTGCCGCAACTTGAGAAAATCCAGGAGGTTCTCCGTTCCAGGCGAGATGAGGCCCATTTCCGCTGAGCTGTTTCAAGGCTAATCACACCTAACCTCTGGAACTTCCAAAGGGTCCTTCACACCCTTCCTGCAACTCAAGAAGTTCCCGGACATAC
>NW_017205293.1:0-5337 GCF_001704415.2 Capra hircus
GGCCACCAGAGAGGGTCCCTGATGTCCCCGTCAAACTCGAGAGCACCTGCCACAACTCGAGAAAATCCAGGAGGTTCTCCCCTCCAGGCGAGATGAGGCCCATTTCCGCTGAGGGGTCTCGAGGCTAATCACACCTAACCTCTGGAACTTCCAAAGGGTCCTTCACACCCTTGCTGCAACTCAAGAGTTCCCCGACATATCCGTCTCCACTCGAGAGGAAGCACGAGAGTCCCGCCCACATCCAGAGGAGTCCCGTTTCCGCTCCTAGCTCGAGAGGAGGGATCCTTTCCCTGCGTGTCGGGGAAAGAATTCCCGGGGTTCCGTCGCATCTCAAGAGGAGGCGCTCTCCACAGGAAAGGCGAGAGGAACTCCTGGGTTGTGCCACCATTCCCAGAGTCCCCCAGATGTCAGTCCATTCCAGGGAAACCTGTTTTCCTGCACTGCCTCGACTTTCAAGCCGAGAATCGACTCACACCACGGTGGCACGTGGGACAGCCCTGTGGGAAAGCCTCGTGGGAAAGCCTCGGGAAAGCCTCGGGGGAAAGCCACAGATCCCTTGATCCACGCGAAGGGAAGCGTGACACTGCTGCTTCAGCCGGGAGCAAATCTCACGTCGATGCGCCAACTCGAGACGAGGACTGAGTCCCCTGGGTAGGCTCCAGAAGTTCCCCAAGATCCATGTCAGCACTGGAGAGTAATCCTCAGGTTCCGACACCGATTCCACACATGGTCTTAAGCCCCGGCATCGACGGGAGAGGAATCCCGAGAGGCCCCTGAGCAACTCGCATGGGGATTGGCCTTTCCTGAGGCCACCAGAGCAGGTCCCTGAGGTCCCCGTCGTAAGTTGAGAGCACCTGCCACAACTCGAGAAAATCCAGGAGGTTCTCCCTCCAGGGGGAGATGAGGCCCATTTCCGCTGAGGCGTCTAGAGGCTAATCACACCTAACTTCTGGAACTTCCAAAGGGTCCTTCACACCCTTGCTACAACTCAAGAAGTTCCCCGGCATACCCGACTCCACTCAGGATGAAGAACGAGAGTCCCGCCCACATCCAGAGGAGACCCGTTTCGGCCTCCTTGCTCGAGAGACGGGTTCCTTTCCCTGCGTGGTCGGGAAAGAATTCTCGGCGTTCCTGTCGCATCTCAAGAGGAGGCACTCTCCACAGGAAAGGCGTGAGGAACTCCAGGGTTGTGCCACCATTCCCAGAGTCCTCCAGATATCTCAGTCCATTCCAGGGAATCCTGTTTTCCCTGCACTGTTTCGACTTTCAAGCAGAGGATCGACTCACACCACGTTGCCACGTGGGACAGCCCTGTGGGAAAGCCTCGTGGGAAAGCCGTGGGAAAGCCTCGAGGGAAAGCCACAGATCCCTTGATCCACGCGAAGGGAAGCGTTACAATGCTGCTACAGCTCGAGAGTAAAGCGCACTTGTATGCCCCCACTCGAGACGAGGACTGACTCCACTGGGGAGAGTCCAGAAGTTCCCCAAGATCCTTTTTCAGCACTGGAGAGGAATCCTCAGGTTACGGAACCGACTCCACACAATGTCTTAGGCCCCGGCATCGACGGAGAGGGATCCCGAGAGGTCCCGAGCAACTCCCATGGGGACTGGCATTTCCAGAGGCCTCCAGAGCGGGTCCCTAAGGACAACGTCTCAAGTCGAGAGCACCTGCCGCAACTCGAGAAAATCCAGGAGGTTCTCCCCTCCAGGCGAGATGAGGCCCATTTCCGCTGAGGCGTCTCGAGGCTAATCACACCTAAACTCTGGAACTTCCAAAGGGTCCTTCACACCCTTGTTGCAAATCAAGAAGTTCCCCAACATACCTGACTCCACTCGAGAGAAGCACGAGAGTCCCGCCCACATCCAGAGGAGCCCCGTTTCTGCCTGATAGATCCAGAGGAGGATCCTTTCCCTGCGTGGTCGGGAAAGAATTCCCGGCGTTCCCGGCGCATTTCAAGAGGAGGCGCTCTCCACAGGAAAGGCGAGAGGAACTCCAGGGTCGTGCCACCATTCCCAGAATCCCCCACATGTCTCAGTCCATTCCAGGGAAACCTGTTTTCCCTGCACTGCCTCGACTTTCAAGCCGAGGATCGACTCAAACCACGGTGGCACGTGGGACAGCCCTGTGGGGAAAGCCTCGTAGGAAAGCCTCGAAAGGGAAAGCCACAGATCCCTTGATCCACTCGAAGGAAGCGCGACACAGCTGCTCCAGCTCGGGAGGAAATCGCACGAGCATGCCCCCACTCGAGACGAGGACTGACTTCCCTGGGGAGACTTCAGAAGTACCCAAGATCCATGTCAGGGCTGGAGAGGAATCCTCAGGATCCGGCATCGACTACACACAAGGTCTTAGGCCCCGGCATCGAGGAGAGGAATCCCGAGAGGCCCCCGAGCAATTCGCATGGGGACTGGCATTTCCTGAGGCCACCAGGGCGGTCCCTGAGGTCCCCGTCTTAAGTCCACAGTACCTGCCGCAACTCGAGAAAATCCAGGAGGTTCTCCCCTTCAGGCGAGATGAGGCCCATTTCCCCTGAGGCGTCTCGATGCTAATCACACCTAACCTCTGGAACTTCCAAAGGGTCCTTAACACCCTTGCTGCAACACAAGAAGTTCCTCGACATACCCGTTTCCAATCGAGAGGAAGCACGAGAGTCCCACCCACATCCAGAGGAGCCCCGTTTCCGCTTCATAGTTCCAGAGGAGGGATTCATTTCCTGTGAGGTCGAGAAAGAATTCCCGGCGATCCCGTCGCATCTCAAGTGGAGGCGCTCACCACAGAAAGGCGAGAGGAACTCCTGGGTCGTGCCACTATTCCAGAGTCCCCCAGATGCTCAGTCCATAACAGGGAAACCAGTTTTCCCAGCACTGCCTCGACATTCAAGCCGAGGATCGACTCACACCACGGTGGTACGTGGACAGCCCTGTGGAAAGCCTCGGGGAAAGCCACAGATCCCTTGATCCACGCGAAGGGAAGCGTGACACTGCTGCTACAGCTCGGGAGGAAAGCGCACGTGCCTGCCCCCACTCGAGACGAGGACTGACTTCCCTGGGGGAGACTCCAGAAGTACTTCAAGATCCATGTCAGCACTGGAGAGGAATCCTCACGTTCCGGCAACGACTCCACAAAAGGTCTTAGGCCCTTCATCGACGGGAGAGGAATCCCGAGAGGCCCCGGAGCAACTCGCATGGGACTGGCCTTTCCTGAGGCCACCAGAGCGGGTCCCTGAGGTCCCCGTCGTAATTCGAGAGCACCTGCCGCAACTCGAGAAAATCCAGGAGGTTCTCCCCTCCAGGTGTGATGAGGCCCATTTCTGCTGAGGCGTCTCGAGGCTAATCACACCTAACCTCTGGAACTCCAAAGGTTCTTTCACACCCTTGCTGCAACTCAAGAAGTTCCCCGACATTTCCGGTCTCCACTCAAGAGGAAGCACGAGAGTACCGTAAACATCCAGAGGGTCCCCGTTTCCGCCTCATAGCTTGAGAGGAGGGATCCTTTCCCTGCGTGTTCGGGAAAGAATTCCCGGCGTTCTCCTCGCATCTCAAGAGGAGGTGGGCTCCACAGGAAAGGCGAGAGGAACTCCAGGGTCGTGCCACCATTCCAGAGTCCCCCAGATGTCTAGGTCCATTCCAGGGAAACCTGTTTTCCCTGCACTGCCTCGAATTTCAAGCCGAGGATTCGACCCACAGCACGATGACACGTGGGACAGCCCCTTTGGTTAAGACTCGTGGGAAAGCCTCGTGGGAAAGCCTCGATGGAAAGCCACGGATCCCTTGATCCACGCGAAGGGAAGCGGGACACCGCTGCTACAGCTCGGGTGAAAGCGCACGTGGATGCCCCCACTCGAGTAGAGGACTGACTCCCCTGGGGAGACTCCAGAAGTACCCCAAGATCCATGTCAGCACTGGAGAGGAATCCTCAGGTTCCGGAACTGACTCCACACAAGGTCTTAGGCCCCAGCATCGATGGGGAGAGGAATCCCGAGAGGCCCCCGAGCAACTCGCATGGGGACTGGCCTTTCCTGAGGCCACCAGAGCGGGTCCTGAGGTCCCCGTCGTAAGTCGAGAGCACCTGCCGCAACTCGAGAAAATCCAGGAGGTTCTCCCCTCCAGGCGAGATGAGGCCCATTTCCGCTGAGGCGTCTCGAGGCTAGTCACACCTAACCTCTGGAACTTCCAACGGGTCATTCACACCCTTGCTGCAACTCAAGAAGTTCCCCGACATACCCGTCTCCACTCGAGACGAAGCACGAGAGTCCCGCCCACATCCAGAGGAGCCCCGTTTCCGCCTCCTAGCTATAGAGGAGGGATCCTTTCCCTGCGTGGTCGGGAAAGAATTCCCGGCCCTCCCGTCGCATTCAAGAGGAGGCGCTCTCCACAGGAAAGGCGAGAGGAACTCCAGGGTCATGCCACCATTCCCAGAGTCCCCCAGATGTCTCAGTCCATGTTTTTTCCTCCACTGCCTCGACTTTCAAGCGAGGATCGACTCACACCACGGTGGCACGTGGGACAGCCCTGTGGGAAAGCCTCGTTGGAAAGCCTCGAGGAAAGCCACAGATCCCTTGATCCCGCGAAGGGAAGCGTGACACTGCTGCTACAGCTCGAGGGGAAAGCGCATGTGCATGCCCCCACTCGAGTCGAGGACTGACTCCACTGGGGAGACTACAGAAGAACCCCAAGATCCATGTCAGCACTGGAGAGGAATCCTCAGGTTCCGGCACCGACACCACACAAGATCTTATGCCCGGCATAGACGGGAGAGGAATCCCGAGAGGCCCCGAGCAACTCGCATGGGACTGGCCTTTCCTGAGGCCACCAGAGCGGGTCCCTGAGGTCCCCGTAGTAAGTTGAGAGCACCTGCCAACTCGAGAAAATCCAGGAGAGTTCTCCCCTCCAGGCGAGATGAGCCCATTTCCGCTGAGGCGTCTCGAGGCTAATCACACCTAACCTCTGGAACTTCCAAAGGGTTCTTCACACCCTTGCTGCAACTCAAGAAGTTCCCCGACATACCCGTCTCCACTTGAGAGGAAGCCACGAGAGTCCGGCCACATCCAGAGGAGCCCCGTTTCCGACTCCTAGCCTGAGATGAGGATCCTTTCCCTGCTTGGTCGGGAAAGAATTCCCGGCGTTCCCGTCGCATCTCAAGAGGAGGCGCTCTCCACAGGAAAGGCGAGAGGAACTCCAGGGGTCGTGACACCATTCCAGAGACAACCAGGTGTCTCAGTCCATTCCAGGGGAAACCTGTTTTCCCTGCACTGCGTCGACTTTCAAAGCGAGGATCGACTCACACCACGGTGGCACGTGGGCAGCCCTGTGGGAAAGCCTCGTGGGAAAGCCTCG
>NW_017205294.1:0-5335 GCF_001704415.2 Capra hircus
TGAGATCCTTGCAAAGACATTCCTAGCAGATCGTGGGAGTGCCCATGAAGAAGCAAGCAGCGGAGTGTGCTTGACATCACTGGCTGCCTACCTGGGCTCAGCTCCTCAAGGGGCCTTCTCTCCTGGTAGGCCTATGTCCCCTTTGGAGAGGGTGGTGCCCTCTTCCCTCCACACTGCCAAGGGTGGAGGTGGAGCAAACTCGTTCTCTCCGGTAAAAAAAAAAAAAAGAACAAATTGGATGGATTTTTAAGCTCTTGCTATGCTGCACCCCTCCAGGACCCACTCGAGCAAAACAGGTGCCTTGGCCCTAGGTCGGGTATGCAGGTTCACACACTGGGTGGGATCCCGTCAAAGCCAAGAATTTTCCTGACAGACCTAGGCTCACTAGAGCTCTCCTCCAGAGGAAAGGGGACAGAAAAGACGTGTGTGTGGAGGTGGCTCTGCCTTTCCAGGTCCAATCTCAGGGATAACTGCCCTAAGAAAGGAACTGCTGCTGCTGCTGCTGCTAAGTTGCTTCAGTCGTTCGACTCTGTGCGACGCCATAGACGGTAGCCCACTAGGCTCCCCGTCCCTGGGATTCTCCAGGCAAGAACAGTAAGTGGGTTGCCATTGCCTTCTCCAATGCATGAAAGTGAAAATGAAGTGCAAGTCCGACCCTCAGCAGCGACCCCACGGACTGCAGCCTACCAGGCTTCTCCGTCCATAGGATTTTCTGAAAGGAACTGCAAGAAGCGCTTTTCCAGGAGGGCTGGGAAAGGGAGTTCGCAGGATGTGGGAAAGAGAGCCTCCTTCGGGGAAGAATAGGCGGCCACTTGTTTTGTGTTGCAAACCTCTATTTGGAAGGAACAGGTTAGCTTATACAAAGGGAGACCTCCAGATCTGCTCAGAGGACCAAAGTTGCAGAGGCAGGTCGGTGTATTTTCCCTTCACTTTGCGATCCTTTGCAAAGACATTCCTTGCTGATAGATGATTCAGCAAGGGCCTTTGAGACTGTTGTTTTCTTTCCTAGGTTCAAAGATTCCTTCAGTTCCTAATATAGATATCCTAGAAATTATCTGACATCCGTGAAAATCTGATATGTCCTGGTCAAATGCTGTCAGTTATAATTCCAGTTATCATATTAAAGCATTTCAAGTCGCAGCAGTGACCAGATTACATTGTCAATTTCTATTTAATCAGGTTTTAACCATGTCCTCTATGGTTTCACACTGATGCCTTTGCAGAAATACTGCTACTTCAAGATATATGGAATATACTTTTTTTAAGCTTACCGATAATTTTTGTTTGTTTGTTTGTTTGTCTTCTGGTAAGCTGGTACCAGATGGAATTTAGTCTCCTCTCTAGGTTAAGAGAACAAAGTTTTCTTAGAATGCAATTTTTGATAACAGACTATGAGTTTCTTTACCTTTCATTTGATTTATAATTGTTTTCATCATCTGTTTTTTTTACTTCGGTAAAGTAAATAAGCCTTATTTAAGATTTTGGTACATGTAGGATGGACTAAGCTTTCCCCACTCTTGCAAGTTCCCTTAACCCTTCAGATTCTTCTCGTGGGGACCAAGATCTCACTTTCCTCCAGAGGGACAATCCAAGCTTTTTATTAGTTGATCTGCCCCTGACATCAGAGTCCAATTTGAGCATGAGTTGGCCTATAATTTAGGCATGAAACTATGACTACATAAAGAAAAGGTGACTTTATGATTCAGGGATGGCCATGATATGCCTTGCACTTCAGAGAAAATGGGTTAAAATGATTTTTTTTTCTTCAAAACTGCACAGCCAGTTCTTTCAGCATATGCAATTGAAAACATCTAGTCATTAGGTCAGTTTTCATTCCAATCCCAAAGAAAGGCAATGACAAAGAATATTCAAGCTGCTGCACAATTGCACTCATCTCACACACTAGTAAAGTAATGCTCAAAATTCTCCAAGTTCACATGAACTGTGAACTTCCAAATGTTCAAGAGGGATTTAAAACATGCAGAGAAACCAGAGATCAAACTGCCAACATCCACTGGATCATTGAAAAAGCAAGAGAGTTCCAGAAAAAAAGACATCTATTTCTGCTTTATTGACTATGCCAAAGCCTTTGACTGTGTGGATCACAATAAACTGGGAAAAATTCTGAAAGAGATGGGAATACCAGACCACCTGACCTGTCTCTTGAGAAACCTGTATGCAGGTCAGGAAGAAACAGTTCGAACTGGACATGGAACAACAGACTGGTTCTAAATAGGAAAAGGAATATGTCAAGGCAGTGTATTGTCACCCTGCTTATTTAACTTATATGCAGAGTACATCATGAGAAACACTGGGCTGGAGGAAGCACACGCTGGAATCCAGATTGCTGGGAGAAATATCAAGAATCTCAGATATGCAGATGACACCACCCTTATGGCAGAAAGTGAAGAAGAACTAAAGAGTCTCCTGATGAAAGTGAAAGAGGAGAGTGAAAAAGTTAGCTTAAAGCTCAGCATTCAGAAAACTAAAATCATTGCATCCAGTCTCATCACTTCATGGCAAATAGATGGGAAAACATTGGAAACAGCAGCAGACTATTTTGGGGGGCTTGGAAATCACTGCAGGTGATGGCTGCCTCCATGAACTTAAAACATATTTATGACTTGGAAGAAAAGTGATGACCAAACTAGACAGCATATTAAAAAGCCGAGACGTTGCTTTGCCAACAAAGATCCATCCAGTCAAGGCTATGGTTTTTCCATATGTCATGGATGGATATGAAAGATGTACTATAAAGAAAGTGACAGCTGAAAATTAGATGCTTTTGAACTGTGGTGTTGGAGAAGATGCTTGTAGGTCGCTTAGACTACAAGGAGACGCAACCACTCCATCCTAAAGGAAATCAGGTCTGAATATACATTGGAAGGACTAATACTGAACCTGAAACTCCAATACTTTGGCCACTTGATGTGAAGAGCTGACTCACTTGGAAGTTGCTTTGATTTGCCTGTGAGTGTGGGAGCCCTCCCTGGGCAAAGGGCCTCAGGGGTCATTGCCACTGAATCACGACCTCCAAGCAAGCGCATTCCAGCTGTGTGACATTCAGGAAGCAGGAGACTGGGAAAACTATCTTCCTTAGAGGAAGGAAAGTCATCCACAGAGAGTGTGTTTTCAGGCCTCTCTTTGCAGCAAGTGTTTTGCTTCTCAGACATCAGAGCTGCAGGCTTGCTCTGAGGGCCTCAATTGCAGAGTCAGGGCTGTGTGTCTCACTGCACTTTCCAAGCATTGCAGACACATTCCTAGGTTGAGCTTTCTCATGAGAAAGCAACCTAGGAGTGTGTCTGCAATGCTTGGAAAGTGCAGTGAGACACACAGCCCTGACTCTGCAATTGAGGCCCTCAGAGCAAGCCTGCAGCTCTGATGTCTGAGAAGCAAAACACTTGCTGCAAAGAGAGGCCTGAAAACACACTCTCTGTGGATGACTTTCCTTCCTCTAAGGAAGATAGTTTTCCCAGTCTCCTGCTTCCTGAATGTCACACAGCTGGAATGCGCTTGCTTGGAGGTCGTGATTCAGTGGCAATGACCCCTGAGGCCCTTTGCCCAGGGAGGGCTCCCACACTCACAGGCAAATCAAAGCAACTTCCAAGTGAGTCAGCTCTTCACATCAAGTGGCCAAAGTATTGGAGTTTCAGGTTCAGTATTAGTCCTTCCAATGTATATTCAGACCTGATTTCCTTTAGGATGGAGTGGTTGCGTCTCCTTGTAGTCTAAGCGACCTACAAGCATCTTCTCCAACACCACAGTTCAAAAGCATCTAATTTTCAGCTGTCACTTTCTTTATAGTACATCTTTCATATCCATCCATGACATATGGAAAAACCATAGCCTTGACTGGATGGATCTTTGTTGGCAAAGCAACGTCTCGGCTTTTTAATATGCTGTCTAGTTTGGTCATCACTTTTCTTCCAAGTCATAAATATGTTTTAAGTTCATGGAGGCAGCCATCACCTGCAGTGATTTCCAAGCCCCCCAAAATAGTCTGCTGCTGTTTCCAATGTTTTCCCATCTATTTGCCATGAAGTGATGAGACTGGATGCAATGATTTTAGTTTTCTGAATGCTGAGCTTTAAGCTAACTTTTTCACTCTCCTCTTTCACTTTCATCAGGAGACTCTTTAGTTCTTCTTCACTTTCTGCCATAAGGGTGGTGTCATCTGCATATCTGAGATTCTTGATATTTCTCCCAGCAATCTGGATTCCAGCGTGTGCTTCCTCCAGCCCAGTGTTTCTCATGATGTACTCTGCATATAAGTTAAATAAGCAGGGTGACAATACACTGCCTTGACATATTCCTTTTCCTATTTAGAACCAGTCTGTTGTTCCATGTCCAGTTCGAACTGTTTCTTCCTGACCTGCATACAGGTTTCTCAAGAGACAGGTCAGGTGGTCTGGTATTCCCATCTCTTTCAGAATTTTTCCCAGTTTATTGTGATCCACACAGTCAAAGGCTTTGGCATAGTCAATAAAGCAGAAATAGATGTCTTTTTTTCTGGAACTCTCTTGCTTTTTCAATGATCCAGTGGATGTTGGCAGTTTGATCTCTGGTTTCTCTGCATGTTTTAAATCCCTCTTGAACATTTGGAAGTTCACAGTTCATGTGAACTTGGAGAATTTTGAGCATTACTTTACTAGTGTGTGAGATGAGTGCAATTGTGCAGCAGCTTGAATATTCTTTGTCATTGCCTTTCTTTGGGATTGGAATGAAAACTGACCTAATGACTAGATGTTTTCAATTGCATATGCTGAAAGAACTGGCTGTGCAGTTTTGAAGAAAAAAAAAATCATTTTAACCCATTTTCTCTGAAGTGCAAGGCATATCATGGCCATCCCTGAATCATAAAGTCACCTTTTCTTTATGTAGTCATAGTTTCATGCCTAAATTATAGGCCAACTCATGCTCAAATTGGACTCTGATGTCAGGGGCAGATCAACTAATAAAAAGCTTGGATTGTCCCTCTGGAGGAAAGTGAGATCTTTGTCCCACGAGAAGAATCTGAAGGGTTAAGGGAACTTGCAAGAGTGGGGAAAGCTTAGTCCATCCTACATGTACCAAAATCTTAAATAAGGCTTATTTACTTTACCGAAGTAAAAAAACAGATGATGAAAACAATTATAAATCAATGAAAGGTAAAGAAACTCATAGTCTGTTATCAAAAATTGCATTCTAAGAAAACTTTGTTCTCCTTAACCTAGAGAGGAGACTAAATTCCATCTGGTACCAGCTTACCAGAAGACACAAACAAAAACAACAAACTTATATCGGTAAGCTTGAAAAAAAGTATATTCAAGATATCTTGAAAGCAGCAGTATTTCTG
>NW_017205295.1:0-5335 GCF_001704415.2 Capra hircus
ATCTCTTGATCCACGCGAAGGGAAGCGTGACACTGCTGCTACAGCTCGGGAGGAAAGCGGCACGTGCATGCCCCCACTCGAGACGAGGATGACTCCCTGGGGAGACTCCAGAAGTAACCCAAGGATCCATGTCTGCACTGGAGAGGAATGCTCAGGTTCCGGCACCGGACTCCATACAAGATCTTAGGCCCTGGCATCGACAGGAGAGGAATCCCGAGAGGCCCCCCCAAGCAACTCGCATGGGGACTGGCCTTTCCTGAGGTCACCAGAGGGGTCCCTGAGGTCCTCGTCGTAAGTCGAGAGCACCTGCTGCAACTCGAGAAAATCCAGGAGGTTCTCCCCTCCAGGCGAGAAGAGCCCATTTCCGCTGAGGCGTCTCGAGGCTAATCACACCTAACCTCTGGAGCTTCCAAAAGGTCCTTCGCACCCTTGATGCAACTCAGGAAGTTTCCCGACATACCCGTCTCCACTCGAGAGGAAGGAGGAGAGTTCTGCCCACATCCAGAGGAGCCCCGTTTCCGCCTCCTAGCTCGAGAGGAGGGATCCTTTCCCTGCGTGTTCGGGAAAGAATTCCCGGCGTTCCCGTCGCATCACAAGAGGAGACGCTCTCCACAGGAAAGGCGAGAGGAACTCCAGGGTCGTGACACCATTCCCAGAGTCCCCCAGATGTCTCAGTCCATTCCAGGGAAACCTGTTTTCCCTGCACTGCCTCGACTTTAAAGCCGAGGATAGACTCACACCACGGTGGCATCGTGGGACAGCCCTGTGAGAAAGCCTCGTGGGAAAGCCTCGTGGGAAAGCCTCAAGGGAAAGCCACAGATCTCTTGATCCACGCGAAGGGAAGCGTGACACTTGTGCTACAGCTCGGGAGGAAAGCGCACGTGCATGCCCGCTCGAGACGAGGACTGACTCCCCTGGGGAGACTCCAGAAGTACCCCAGGATCCATGTCTGCACTGGAGAGGAATGCTCAGGTTCCGGCACGGACTCCATACAAGATCTTAGGCCCTGGCATCGACGAGAGAGGAATCCGAGAGGCCCCCAATCAACTCGCATGTGGACTGGCCTTTCCTGAGGCCACCAGAGCGGGTCCCTGAGGTCCCCGTCGTAAGTCGAGAGCGCCTGCCACAACTCGAGAAAAATTCAGGAAGTACTCCCCTCCAGGCGAGATGAGGCCCATTTCCCAGAGGCGTCTCGAGGCTAATCACACCTAACCTATGGAACTTCCAAAGGGTCCTTCACACCCTTGCTGCAACTCAAGAAGTTCCCTGACATACCCGTCTCCACTCGAGAGGAAGCACGAGATTCCCGCCCACATCTAGAGGAGCCCCGTTTCCGCCTCCTAGCTCGAGAGGAGGGATCCTTTCCCTGTGTTCTCGGGAAAGAATTCCCGGCGTTCCCGTCGCATCTCAAGAGGAGGCCCTCTCCACAGGAAAGGCGAGCGGAACTCCAGGGTGTGCCACCAATCTGATAGTCCCCCAGAGGTCTCAGTCCATTCCAGGGAAACCTGTATTCCCTGCACTGCCTCGAATTTCAAGCCGAGGATCGACTCACACCACGTTGGCACGTGGGACAGCCCTGTGGAAAAGCCTCGTGGGAAAGCCTTGTGGAAAAGACTCGAGGAAAAGCCACTGATTCCTTGATCCACTCGACGGGAAACATGACACTGCTGCCCCATCTCGGGAGGAAAGCGCACTTGCATGCCCCAAACGAGACGAGGACTGACTCCCCTAGGGAGACTCCAAAAGTACCCCAAAATCCATGTCAGCACTGGAGAGGAATGCTCAGGTTCCGGCACCGACTCTACACAGGGTCTTAGGCCCCGGCATCGACGGGAGAGGAGGCCCTAGAGGCCCCCGAATTACTCGCATGGGGACTGGCCTTTCCTGAGGCCACCAGAGCGGGTCCCTGATGTCCCCGTCGTAAGTCGAGAGCACCTGCCGCAACTCGAGAAAATCCAGGAGGTTCGCCCCTCCAGGCGAGATGAGGCCCATTTCCGCTGAGCGCCGCGAGGCTAATCACACCTAACCTCTGGAACTTCCAAAGGGTCCTTCACACCCTTGCTGTAACTCAACAAGTTCCCCGACATACCCGTCTCCACTCGAGAGGAAGCACGAGAGTCCCGCCCACATCCAGAGGAGCCCCGTTTCCGCCTCCTAGCTCGAGAGGAGGGATCCTTTCCCTGCGTGGTCGGGAAAGAATTCCCGGCGTTCCCGTCGCATCTCAAGAGGAGGCGCTCTCCACAGGAAAGGCGAGAGGAACTCCAGGGTCGTGCCACCATTCCCAGAGTCCCCCAGATGTCTCAGTCCATTCCAGGGAAACCTGTTTTCCCTGCACTGCCTCGACTTTCAAGCCGAGGATCGACTCACAGCACGGTGGCACGTGGGACAGCCCTGTGGGAAAGCCTCGTGGGAAAGCCTCGTGGGAAAGCCTCGAGGGAAAGCCACAGATCCCTTGATCCACGCGAAGGGAAGCGTGACACTGCTGCTACAGCTCGGGAGGAAAGCGCACGTGCATGCCCCCACTCGAGACGAGGACTGACTCCCCTGGGGAGACTCCAGAAGTAACCCAAGATCCATGTCGCACTGGAGAGGAATCCTCAGGTTCCGGCACCGACTCCACACAAGGTCTTAGGCCCGGCATCGACGGAGAGGAATCCGAGAGGCCCCCAAGCAACTCGCATGGGGACTGGCCTTTCCTGAGGCCACCAGAGGGTCCCTGAGGTCCCCGTCGTAAGTCGAGAGCACCTGCCCAACTCGAGAAAATCCAGGAGGTTCTCCCCTCCAGGCGAGATGAGGCCCATTTCCGCTGAGGCGTCTCGAGGCTAATCACATCTAACATCTGGAACTTCCAAAGGGTCCTTCACACCCTTGCTGCAACTCAAGAAGTTTCCCCGACATACCCGTCTCCACTCGAGAGGAAGCACGAGAGTCCTGCCCACATCCAGAGGAGCCCCGTTTCCGCCTCCTAGCTCGAGAGGAGGGATCCTTTCCCTGCGTGTCGGGAAAGAATTCCCGGCGTTCCCGTCGCATCTCAAGAGGAGACGCTCTCCCACAGGAAAGGCGAGAGGAACTCCAGGGTCGTGACACCATTCCAGAGTCCCCCAGATGTCTCAGTCCATTCCAGGGAAACCTGTTTTCCCTGCACTGCCTCGACTTTCAAGCCGAGGATCGACTCACACCACGGTGGCACGTGGGACAGCCCTGTGGGAAAGCCTCGTGGGAAAGCCTCGTGGGAAAGCCTCAAGGGAAAGCCACAGATCCCTTGATCCACGCGAAGGGAAGCATGACACTGCTGCTACAGCTCGGAGGAAAGGCACGTGCATGCCCCCACTCGAGACGAGGACTGACTCCCCTGGGGAGACTCCAGAAGTACCCCAAGATCCATGTCAGCACTGGAGAGGAATCCTCAGGTTCCGGCACGACTCCACACAAGGTCTTAGGCCCGGCATCGATGGGAGAGGAATCCCGAGAGGCCCCCGAGCAACTCGCATGGGGACTGGCCTTTCCTGAGGCCACCAGAGCGGGTCCCTGAGGTCCCCGTCGTAAGTCGAGAGCACCTGCCACAACTCGAGAAAATCCAGGAGGTTCTCCCCTCCAGGCGAGATGAGGCCCATTTCCGCTGAGGCGTCTCGAGGCTAATCACACCTAACCTCTGGAACTTCCAAAGGGTCCTTCACACCCTTGCTGCAACTCAAGAAGTTCCCCGACATACCCGTCTCCACTCGAGAGGAAGCACGAGAGTCCCGCCCACATCCAGAGGAGCCCCGTTTCCGCCTCCTAGCTCGAGAGGAGGGATCCTTTCCCTGCGTGATCGGGAAAGAATTCCCGGCGTTCCCGTCGCATCTCAAGAGGAGGCGCTCTCCACAGGAAAGGCGAGAGGAACTCCAGGGTCGTGCCACCATTCCCAGAGTCCCCCAGATGTCTCAGTCCATTCCAGGGAAACCTGTTTCCCTGCACTGCCTCGACTTTCAAGCCGAGGATCGACTCACACCACGGTGGCACGTGGGACAGCCCTGTGGAAAGCCTCGTGGGAAAGCCTCAGAGGGAAAGCCACAGATTCCTTGATCCACGCGAAGGGAAGCATGACACTGCTGCTACAGCTCGGGAGGAAAGCGCACGTGCATGCCCCCAAACGAGACGAGGACTGACTCCCTGGGAGACTCCAAAAGTACCCCAAGATCCATGTCAGCACTGGAGAGGAATCCTCAGGTTCCGGCACCGACTCTACACAAGGTCTTAGGCCCAGCATCGACGGGAGAGGAATCCCGAGAGGCCCCCGAGCAACTCGCATGGGGACTGGCCTTTCCTGAGGCCACCAGAGCGGGTCCCTGAGGTCCCCGTCGTAAGTCGAGAGCACCTGCCGCAACTCGAGAAAATCCAGGAGGTTCTCCCCTCCAGGCGAGATGAGGCCCATTTCCGCTGAGCGTCTCGAGGCTAATCACACCTAACCTCTGGAACTTCCAAAGGGTCCTTCACACCCTTGCTGCAACTCAAGAAGTTCCCCGACATACCCGTCTCCACTCGAGAGGAAGCACGAGAGTCCCGCCCACATCCAGAGGAGCCCCGTTTCCGCCTCCTAGCTCGAGAGGAGGGATCCTTTCCCTGCGTGTTCGGGAAAGAATTCCCCGTTCCCGTCGCATCTCAAGAGGAGGCGCTCTCCACAGGAAAGGCGAGAGGAACTCCAGGGTCGTGCCACCATTCCCAGAGTCCCCCAGATGTCTCAGTCCATTCCAGGGAAACCTGTTTTCCCTGCACTGCCTCGACTTTCAAGCCGAGGATCGACTCACACCACGGTGGCACGTGGGACAGCCTTGTGGGAAAGCCTCGTGGGAAAGCCTCGTGGGAAAGCCTCGAGGGAAAGCCACAGATCCTTGATCCACGTGAAGGGAAGCGTGACACTGCTGCTACAGCTCGGGAGGAAAGCACACGTGCATGCCCCACTCGAGACGAGGACTGACTCCCCGGGGAGACTCCAGAAGTACCCCAAGATCCATGTCAGCACTGGAGAGGAATCCTCAGGTTCCGGCACCGACTCCACACAAGGTCTAGGCCCGGCATCGACGGGAGAGGAATCCCGAGAGGCCCCCGAGCAACTCGCATGGGGACTGGCCTTTCCTGAGGCCACCAGAGCGTGTCCCTGAGGTCCCCGTCGTAAGTCGAGAGCACCTGCCGCAACTCGAGAAAATCCAGGAGGTTCTCCCCTCCAGGCGAGATGAGGCCCATTTCCGCTGAGGCTCTCGAGGCTAATCACACCTAACCTCTGGAACTTCCAAAGGGTCCTTCACACCCTTGTTGCAACTCAAGAAGTTCCCCGACATAACCGTCTCCACTTGAG
>NW_017205296.1:0-5335 GCF_001704415.2 Capra hircus
CCTCATCTCGCCTGTAGGGAGAACCTCCTGGATTTTTTCCGAGTTGGGACAGGTGATATCGACTTAAGACGGGGACCTGAGGGACCCGCTCTGGTGGCCTCAAAAAGGCCATTCCCCATGCGAGTTGCTCGGGGGCTCTCAGGATTCCTATCCCGTCGATGCCGGGGCCTAAGACCTTTGTGTGGATTCGGTGGCCGGAACCTGAGGATTCCTCTCCAGTGCTGACATGGATCTTGGCATCCTTAAAGGCGAGATGAGCCCCATTTCCGCTGAGGCGTCTCGAGGCTAATCACACTAACCTCTGAACTTCCAAAGGGTCCTTCACACCCTTGCTGCAACTCAAGGAGTTCTCTGACATACCCGTCTCCACTCGAGAGTATCAAGATCTTCCCGCCCACTTTCAGAGGAGCACTGTTTCCACCTCATAGCTCGAGAGGAGGGATCCTTTCCCTGCGTGGTCGGGACAGAATTCCCGGCGTTCCCCGTCGCATCTCAAGTGGAGGCACTCTCCACAGGAAAGGCCAGAGGAACTCCAGGGTCGTGCCACCATTCCCAGCGTCGCCCAGATGTCTCACTCCATTCCAGGGAAACCTGTTTTCCCTGCACTGCCTCGACTTTGAAGCCGAGGATCCACTCCACCACGGTGGCACCTGGGACTGCCCTGTGGGAAAGCCTCTGTGGGAAAGCCTCGTGGGAAAGCCTCGAGGGAATGCCACAGATCCCTTGATCCACGAGAAGGTAGCGTGACACTGCTGCTACAGCTAGGGAGGAAAGCGCACGTGCATGCCCCCACTCGAGACGAGGACTGACTCCCCTGGGAGACTCCAGAAAATACCCCAAAATGCATGTAGCACTGGAGAGGAAACCTCAGGTTCAGGCACCGACTTCACACAAGATCTTAGGCCCAGGCATCTAAGGGAGAGGAGTCCCGAGAGGCCCCCGAGCAACTCGCATGGGGACTGGCCTTTCCTGAGGCCACCACAGCGGGTCCCTGAGGTCCCCGTCGTAAGTCGAGAGCACCTGCCGCAACTCGAGAAATCCAGGAGGTTCTCCCTCCAGGCGAGATGAAGACTATTTCCGCTGAGGCTTCTCGAGGCTAATCACACCTAACCTCTGGAACTTCCAAAGGGTCCTTCACACCCTTGCTGCAACTCAACAAGTTCCCCGACTTACCCGGCTCCACTCGAAAGGAAGCACGAGAGTCCCGCCCACATCCAGAGGAGACCCGTTTCTGCCTCCTAGCTCGAGAGGAGGGATCCTTTCCCTGCGTGGTCGGGAAAGAATTCCCGGCGTTCCGTCGCATCTCAAGAGGAGGCGCTCTCCACAGGAAAGGCGAGAGGAACTCCAGGGTCGTGCCACCATTCCACAGTCCCCCAAATGCTCAGTCCATAACAGGGAAACCAGTTTCCCAGCACTGCCTCGACTTTCAAGCCAAGGACGACTCACAACACGGTGGCACGTGGGACAGCCAGTGGGTAAACGTCGTGGGAAAGCCTCGTGTCAAAGCCTCGTGGGAAAGCCTCCACGGAAAGCCACAGATTCCTGGATCCACGCGAAGGGAAGCGTGACACTGCTGCTACAGCTCGGGAGGAAATTGCACGTACATGCATCCACTAGGGACGAGGACTGACTAACCGGGGAGACTCCAGAAGTACCCCAAGGTCCATGTAAGCACTGGAGAGGTTTTCTCAGGTTCCGGCACCGACTCCACACAAGGTATAAGGCGCCGGCATCGACGGGAGAGGAATCCAGAGAGCCCCCGAGCAACTCGCATGGTGACTGGCCTTTCCTGAGGCCACCAGAGCGGGTCCCTGAGGACCCCGTCTTAAGTCACAGCACCTGCCGCAACTCGAGAAAATTCAGGAGGTTCTTCCCTTCAGGCGACATGAGGCCCATTTGTGCTGAGGCGTCTCGAGACTAATCACACCTAACCTCTGGAACTTCCATAGGGTCTTTCACACCCTTGCTGCAACTCAAGAAGTTCCTCGACATACCGTTTCCCCTCGAGAGGAAGCACGAGAGTCCCGCCCACATCCAGAGGCCCCCGTTTCCGCCTCATAGTTCCAGAGGAGGGATCCTTTCCCTAGTGGTCGGGTAAGTATTCCTGGCGTTCCCGTCGCATCTCAAGAGGAGGCGCTCTCCACAGGAAAGGCGAGAGGAACTCCAGGGTCGTGCCACCATTCCAGAGTCCCCCAGATGCTCAGTCCATGCCAGGGAAACCAGTTTTCCCTGCACTGCCTCGACTTTCAAGCCGAGGATCGACTCATACAACGGCGGCACGTGGGACAGCCCTGTGGGAAAGCCTCGTGGGAAAGCCTCATGGGAAAGCCTCGAGTAAAGCCCCTGATCCCTTGATCCACAAGAAGGGAAGCGTGACACTCCTGCTACAGCTCGGGAGCGCACGTGCATGCCCCCCACTCGAGACGAGGACTGACTCCCCTGGGAGACTCCAGAAGTACCCCAAGATCCATGTCAGCACTGGAGAGGAATCCTCAGGTTCCGGCACCGATTCCACACAAGATCTTAGGCCCCGGCATCGAGGGAGAGGAATCCCGAGAGGCCCCGAGCAACTCCCATGGGGACTGGCCTTTCATGAGACCACCAGCGCGGTCCCAGGTCCCCTTCGTAAGTCGAGAGCACCTGCCGCAACTTGAGAAAATTCAGGAGGTTCTCGCCTCCAGGCGAGATGAGCCCCATTTCCGATGGCCGTCTCGAGGCTAATCACACCTAAGCTCTGGAACTTCCAAGGGTCCTTCACACCCTTGCTGCAACTCAAGAAGTTCCCCGACATACCCGTTTAGACTCGAGAGGAAGCACGAGAGTCCCGCCCACATCCAGAGGAGCCCCGTTTCCGCCTCCTAGCTCGAGAGGAGGGATCCTTTCCCTGCGTGGTCGGGAGAGAATTCCCAGCGTTCCCGTCGCTTCTCAAGAGGAGGCGCTCTCCACAGGAAAGGAGAGAGGAACTCCAGGGTCCTGCCACCATTCTCAGAGTCCCCCAGATGTCTCAGTCCATTCCAGGGAAACTGTTTTCCCTGCACTGCCTCCACTTTCAAGCCGAGGATCGTCTCACACCACGGTGGCACGTGGGACAGCCTGTGGGAAAGCCTCGTGGGAAAGACTCGGTGAAAGCCTCGAGGGAAAGCCGCAGATTCCCTCGTTCGATCGAAGGGAAGCTTGACACTGCTGCTACAGCTCGGAGGAAAGCGCACGTGCATGCCCCACTCGAGACGAGGACTGCCTCCCCTGGGGATACTCCAGAAGTACCCCAAGATCCATGTCAGCACTGGAGAGGAATCCACAGGTTTCGACACCGACTCCACACATGGTCTTAAGACCCAGTATCGACGGGAGAGGATCCCGAGAGGCCCCTGAGCAACTCGCATGGGGATTGGCCTTTCCTGAGGCCACCAGAGCGGGTCCATGAGGTCCCCGTCGTAAGTCGAGAGCACCTGCCGCAACTCGAGAAAATCCAGGAGGTTCTCCCCTCCAGGCGAGATGAGGCCCATTTCCGCTGAGGCGTCTCGAGGCTAGTCACACCTAACCTCTGGAACTTCCAACGGGTCCTTCACACCCTTGCCGCAACTCAAGAAGTTCCCCGACATACCGTCTCCACTCGAGACGAAGCCATGAGAGTCCCCGCCCACATCCAGAGGAGCCCCGTTTCCGCCTCCTAGCTCGAGAGGAGGGATCATTTCCCTGCGGTGTTCGGGAAAGAATTCCCGGCGTTCCCTGTCGGCATCTCAAGAGGAGGCAGCTCTCCACAGGAAAGGCGAGAGGAACTCCAGGGTATGTGGCACCATTCCCAGAGATCCCTCCAGATATCTCAGTCCATTCCAGGGAAACCTGTTTTCCCTGCACTGTTTCGACTTTCAAGCCAGAGGATCAGACTCACACCACGGTTGCCACGTGGGACAGCCCTGTGGGAAAGCCTCCTTGGGAAATGCCTCGTGGGAAAGCCTCGAGGGAAAGCCACAGATCCCTTGATCCACGCGAAGGGAAGCGTTACAATGCTGCTACAGCTCGTAGTAAAGCGCACTTGTATGCCCCCACTCGAGACGAGGACTGACTCCACTGGGGAGAGTCCAGAAGTTCCCCAAGATCCTTTTCAGCACTGGAGAGGAAGCCTCAGGTTCCGGAACCGACTCCACACAATGTCTTAGGCCCCGGCATCGACGGAGAGGAATCCCGAGAGGTCCCCGAGCAACTCCCATGGGACTGGCATTTCCAGAGGCCTCCAGAGCGGGTCCCTGAGGACAACGTCTCAAGTCGAGAGCACGTGCCGCAACTCGAGAAAATCCAGGAGGTTCTCCCCTCCAGGCGAGATGAGGCCCATTTCCGCTGAGGCGTCTCGAGGCTAATCACACCTAACCTCTGGAACTTCCAAAGGGTCCTTCACACCCTTGCTGCAACTCCAAGAAGTTCCCCGACATACCCGTCTCCACTCGAGAGGAAGCACGAGAGGCCCACCCACATCCAGAGCAGTCCCGCTTCCGCCTCCTAGCTCGAGAGGAGGGATCCTTTCCCTGCGTGGTCGGGACAGAATTCCCGGCGTTCCCGTCGCATCTCAAGAGGAGTCGCTTTCCACAGGAAAGGCGAGAGGAACTTCAGAGTCGTACCACCATTCCCAGAGTCCCCAGATGTCTCCGTCCATTCCAGGGAAACCTGTTTTCCCTGCACTGCCTCGACTTTCAAGGCCGAGGATCGACTCACACCACGGTGGCACGTGGGACAGCCCTGTGGGAAAGCCTCGTGGGAAAGCCACAGATCCCTTGATCCACGCGAAGGGAAGCGTGACACTGCTGCTACAGCTCGGAGGAAAGCGCACGTGCCTGCCCCGACTCGAGACGAGGACTGACTCCCCTGGGGAGACTCCAGAAGTACTTCAAGATCCATGTCAGCACTGGAGAGGAATCCTCACGTTCCGGCAACGACTCCCACAAAGGTCTTAGGCCCCTTCATCGACGGGAGAGGAATCCCGAGAGGCCCCAGAGCAACTCGCATGGGGACTGGCCTTTCCTGAGGCCACCAGAGCGGGTCCCTGAGGTCCCCGTCGTAATTCGAGAGCACCTGCCGCAACTCGAGAAAATCCAGGAGGTTCTCCCCTCCAGGTGTGATGAGGCCCATTTCTGCTGAGGCGTCTCGAGGCTAATCACACCTAACCTCTGGAACTCCAAAGGTTCTTTCACACCCTTGCTGCAACTCAAGAAGTTCCCCGACATACCGGTCTCCACTCAAGAGGAAGCACCAGAGTACCGTAAACATCCAGAGGGCCCCCCGTTTCCGCCTCATAGCTTGAGAGGAGGGATCCTTTCCTGCGTGTTCGGGAAAGAATTCC
>NW_017205297.1:0-5334 GCF_001704415.2 Capra hircus
CAGATTCCTGGATCCACGCGAAGGGAAGCGTGACACTGCTGCTACAGCTCGGGAGGAAATTGCACGTACATGCATCCACTAGGGACGAGGACTGACTAACCGGGAGACTCCAGAAGTACCCCAAGGTCCATGTAAGCACTGGAGAGGTTTTCTCAGGTTTCGGCACCGACTCCACACAAGGTATAAGGCGCCGGCATCGGGGAGGAATCCCGAGAGGCCCCCGAGCAACTCGCATGGTGACTGGCCTTTCCTGAGGCCACCAGAGCGGGTCCCTGAGGACCCCGTCTTAAGTCCACAGCACCTGCCGCAACTCGAGAAAATTCAGGAGGTTCTTCCCTTCAGGCGACATGAGGCCATTTGTGCTGAGGCGTCTCGAGCTAATCACACCTAACCTCTGGAACTTCCAAAGGGTCCTTCACACCCTTTGCTGCAACTCAAGAAGTTCCCCGACTTACCCGGCTCCACTCGAAAGGAAGCACGAGAGTCCCGCCCACATCCAGAGGAGACCCGTTTCTCGCCTCCTAGCTCGAGAGGAGGGATCCTTTCCCTGCGTGGTCGGGAAAGAATTCCCGGCGTTCCGTCGCATCTCAAGAGGAGGCGCTCTCCACAGGAAAGGCGAGAGGAACTCCAGGGTCGTGCCACGCATTCCCACGAGTCCCCCAAATGCTCAGTCCATAACAGGGAAACCAGTTTCCCAGCACTGCCTCGACTTTCAAGCCAGGACGACTCACAACACGGTGGCACGTGAGACAGCCCAGTGGGTAAAACGTCGGTGGGAAAGCCTCGTGGCAAAGCCTCGTGGGAAAGCCTCCACGGAAAGCCACAGATTCCTGGATCCACGCGAAGGGAAGCGTGACACTGCTGCTACAGCTCGGGGAGGAAATTGCACGTACATGCATCCACTAGGGACGAGGACTGAATAACCGGGTTTAGACTCCAGAAGTACCCCAAGGTCCATGTAAGCACTGGAGAGGTTTTCTCAGGTTTCGCACCGACTCCACACAAGGTATAAGGCGCCGGCATCGACGGGAGAGGAATCCCGAGAGGCCGCCCGGAGCAACTCGCATGGTGACTGGCCTTTCCTGAGGCCACCAGAGCGGGTCCCTGAGGACCCCCGTCTTAAGTCCACAGCACCTGCCGCAACTCGAGAAAATTCAGGAGGTTCTTCCCTTCAGGCGACATGAGGCCCATTTGTGCTGAGGCGTCTCGAGACTAATCACACCTAACCTCTGGAACTTCCAAAGCGTCTTTCACACCCTTGCTGCAACTCAAGAAGTTCCCCGACATACCCGTTTCCACTCGAGAGGAAGCACGAGAGTCCCGCCCACATCCAGAGGAGCCCCGTTTCCGCCTCATAGTTCCAGAGGAGGGATCCTTTCCCTAGGTGGTCGGGTAAGTATTCCTGGCGTTCCCGTCGCATCTCAAGAGGAGCGCTCTCCACAGGAAAGGCGAGAGGAACTCCAGGGTCGTGCCACCATTCCCAGAGTCCCCCAGATGCTCAGTCCAAGCCAGGGAAACCAGTTTTCCCTGCACTGCCTCGACTTTCAAGCCGAGGATCGACTCATACAACGGGGCACGTGGGACAGCCCTGTGGGAAAGCCTCGTGGGAAAGCCTCTTCGAGGTAAAACCCTTGATCCACGAAGCGTGACACTCCTGCTACAGTACGTGCATGCCCCACTCCTGATTCCCAGAACTGAGGATTCCTCTCCAGTGCTGACATGGATCTTGGTACTTCTGGAGTCTCCCAGGGGAGTCAGTCCTCGTCTCGAGTGGGGCATGCACGTGCGCTCCCGAGCTGTAGCAGGAGTGTCACGCTTCCCTTCGTGGATCAAGGGTCAACCTCGGCTTTCCCTGAGCTTTCCCACGAGGCTTTCCCACAGGGCTGTCCCACGTGCCACCGTTGTATGAGTCGATCCTCGGCTTGAAAGTCGAGGCAGTGCAGGGAAAACTGGTTTCCCTGGCTTGGACTGAGCATCTGGGGGACTCTGGGAATGGTGGCACGACCCTGGAGTTCCTCTCGCCTTTCCTGTGGAGAGCGCCTCCTCTTGAGATGCGACGGGAACGCCAGGAATACTTACCCGACCCTAGGGAAAGGATCCCTCCTCTGGAACTATGAGGCGGAAACGGGGCTCCTCTGGATGTGGGCGGGACTCTCGTGCTTCCTCTCGAGGGAACGGGTATGTCGGGGAACTTCTTGAGTTGCAGCAAGGGTGTGAAAGACCTTTGGAAGTTCCAGAGGTTAGGTGTGATTAGTCTCGAGACGCCTCAGCACAAATGGGCCTCATGTCGCCTGAAGGGGAGAACCTCCTGAATTTTCTCGAGTTGCGGCAGGTGCTGTGGACTTAAGACGGGGTCCTCAGGGACCCGCTCTGGTGGCCTCAGGAAAGGCCAGTCACCATGCGAGTTGCTCGGGGCCTCTCGGATTCCTCTCCGTCGATGCTGGCGCCTTATACCTTGCGTGGAGTCGGTGCCGGAACCTGAGAAAACCTCTCCAGTGCTTACATGGACCTTGGGGTACTTCTGGAGTCTCCCCGGTTAGTCAGTCCTCGTCCCTAGTGGATGCATGTACGTGCAATTTCCTCCCGAGCTGTAGCAGCAGTGTCACGCTTCCCTTCGCGTGGATCCAGAATCTGTGGCTTTCCGTGGAGGCTTTCCCACGAGGCTTTGCCACGAGGCTTTCCCACGACGTTTACCCACTGGGCTGTCCACGTGCCACCGTGTTGTGAGTCGTCCTTGGCTTGAAAGTCGAGGCAGTGCTGGGAAACTGGTTTCCCTGTTATGGACTGAGCATTTGGGGGACTCTGGGAATGGTGGCACGACCCTGGAGTTCCTCTCGCCTTTCCTGTGGAGAGCGCCTCCTCTTGAGATGCGACGGAACGCCGGGAATTCTTTCCCGACCACGCAGGGAAAGGATCCCTCCTCTCGAGCTAGGAGGCAGGAAACGGGTCTCCTCTGGATGTGGGCGGGACTCTCGTGCTTCCTTTCGAGTGGAGCCGGGTAAGTCGGGGAACTTCTTGAGTTGCAGCAAGGGTGTGAAGGACCCTTTGGAAGTTCCAGAGGTTAGGTGTGATTAGCCTCGAGAGCCTCAGCGAAAATGGGCCTCATGTCGCCTGAAGGAAGAACCTCCTGAATTTTCTCGAGTTGCGGCAGGTGCTGTGGACTTAAGACGGGGTCCTCAGGGACCCGCTCTGGTGGCCTCAGGAAAGGCCAGTCACCATGCGAGTTGCTCGGGGGCCTTTCGGGATTCCTCTCCCGTCAATGCCGGCGCCTTATACCTTGTGTGGAGTCGGTGCCGAAACCTGAGAAAACCTCTCCATGCTTACATGGACCTTGGGGTATCTTCTGGAGTCTCCCCAGGGTTAGTCAGTCCTCGTCCTCTAGTGGATGCATGTACGTGCGCATTTCCTCCCGAGCTGTAGCAGCAGTGTCACGCTTCCCTTCGCGTGGATCCAGGAATCTGTGGCTTTCCGTGGAGGCTTTCCCACGAGGCTTTGCCCACGAGGCTTTCCCACGACGTTTACCCCACTGGGCTGTCCCACGTGCCACCGTGTTGTGAGTCGTCCTTGGCTTGAAAGTCGAGGCAGTGCTGGGAAACTGGTTTCCCTGTTATGGACTGAGCATCTTGGGGGACTGCTGGGAATGGTGGCACGACCCCTGGAGTTCCTCTCGCCTTTCCTGTGGAGAGCGCCTCCTCTTGAGATGCGACAGGGAACGCCAGGAATACTTACCCGACCACGCAGCGAAAGGATCCCTCCTCTGGAACTATGGAGGCGGAAACGGGGCTCCTCCTGGCATGTGGGCGGGAACTCTCGTGCTTCCTCTCGAGTGGGAAACGGGTATGTCGAGGAACTTCTTGAGTTGCAGCAAGGGTGTGAAAGACCCTATGGAAGTTCCAGAGGTTAGGTGTGATTAGTCTCGAGACGCCTCAGCACAAATGGGCCTCATGTCGCCTGAAGGGAAGAACCTCCTGAATTTTCTCGAGTTGCGGGCAGGTGCTGTGGACTTAAGACGGGGTCCTCAGGGACCCGCTCTGGTGGCCTCAGGAAGGCCAGTCACCCATGCCGAGTTGCTCGGCGGCCTCTCGGGATTCCTCTCCCGTCGATGCCGGCGCCTTATACCTTGTGTGGAGTCGGTGCCGAAACCTGAGAAAACCTCTCCAGTGCTTACATGGACCTTGGGGGTACTTCTGGAGTCTCCCGGTTAGTCAGTCCTCGTCCCTAGTGGATGCATGTACGTGCAATTTCCTCCCGAGCTGTAGCAGCAGTGTCACGCTTCCCTTCGCGTGGATCCAGGAATCTGTGGCTTTCCGTGGAGGCTTTTCCCACGAGGCTTTGCCACGAGGCTTCCCACGACGTTTACCCACTGGGCTGTCTCACGTGCCACCGTGTTGTGAGTCGTCCTTGGCTTGAAAGTCGAGGCAGTGCTGGGAAACTGGTTTCCCTGTTATGGACTGAGCATTTGGGGGACTCTGGGAATGGTGGCACGACCCTGGAGTTCCTCTCGCCTTTCCTGTGGAGAGCGCCTCCTCTTGAGATGCGACGGAACGCCGGGAATTCTTTCCCGACCACGCAGGGAAAGGATCCCTCCTCTCGAGCTAGGAGGCAGAAACGGGTCTCCTCTGGATGTGGGCGGGACTCTCGTGCTTCCTTTCGAGTGGAGCCGGGTAAGTCGGGGAACTTCTTGAGTTGCAGCAAGGGTGTGAAGGACCCTTTGAAGTTCCAGAGGTTAGGTGTGATTAGCCTCGAGAAGCCTCAGCGAAATGGTCTTCATCTCGCCTGGAGGGAGAACCTCCTGGATTTCTCGAGTTGCGGCAGGTGCTCTCGACTTTACGACGGGACCTCAGGGACCCGCTCTTGGTGGCCTCAGAAAGGCCAGTCCCCATGCGAGTTGCTCGGGGGCCTCTCGGACTCCTCTCCCTTAGATGCCTGGGCCTAAGATCTTGTGTGAAGTCGGTGCCTGAACCTGAGGTTTCCTCTCCAGTGCTGACATGCATCTTGGGTATTTCTGGAGTCTCCCAGGGGAGTCAGTCCTCGTCTCGAGTGGGGCATGCACGTGCGCTTTCCTCCCTAGCTGTAGCAGCAGTGTCACGCTACCCTTCTCGTGGATCAAGGATCTGTGGCATTTTCCCTCGAGGCTTTCCACGAGGCCCACGAGGCTTTCCCACAGGCAGTCCCACGTGCCACCGTGGTGTGAAGTGGATCCTCGGCCTTCAAAGTCGAGGGCAGTGCAGGGAAAACAGGTTTCCCTGGAATGGAGTGAGACATCTGGGGGACGCTGGAATGGTGGCACGACCCTGGAGTTCCTCTCGCCTTTCCTGCTGGAGAGTGCCTCCA
>NW_017205298.1:0-5334 GCF_001704415.2 Capra hircus
GGAGACACTGCGGCTACAGCTCGAGGGAAATCGCACGTGCATGCCCCCACTCGAGACGAGGACTGACTCCGCTGGGGAGACTCCAGAAGTACCCAAGATCCATGTCAGAACTGGAGAGGAAAACCTCAGGTCTGGCACCGACTCCACACAAGGTCTTAGGCCCGATATCGACTGGAGAGAATCCCGAAGACCCCCGAGAGGCCCCGAGCAACTCGCAAGGGGACTGGCCTTTCCTGAGGCCACCAGAGCGGTCCCTGAGGTCCCCGTCGTAAGTCGAGAGCACCTGCCGCAACTCGAGAAAATCCAGGAGGTTTCTCCCCTCCAGGCGAGATGAGGCCCATTTCCGCTGAGGCGTCTCGAGGCTAATCACACCTAAACTCTGGAACTTCCAAAGGGTCCTTCACACCCTTGCTGCAACTCAAGAAGTTCCCCGACATACCCGTCTCCACTCGAGAGGAAGCACGAGAGTCGCGCCCACATCCAGAGGAGCCCTGTTTCCGCCTCATAGCTCGAGAGGATTGATCCTTTCCATGCCGTGGTCGGAAAGAATTCCCGGCGTTCCCGTCGCAACTCAAGAGGAAGCGCTCTCCAGAGGAAAAGCGAGAGGAACTCCAGGTTCGTGCCACCATTCCTAGAGTCCCCCAGATGTCTCAGTCCATTTCAGGGGAACCTGTATTCCCTGCACTGCCTCGACTTTCAAGCGAGGATCGACTCACACCACAGTGGCACGTGGGCAGCCCTGTGGAAAGCCTCGTGGGAAAGCCTGGAGGAAAGCCACAGATCCCTTGATCCATGCGAAGGGAAGCGTGACACTGCTGCTAAACTCGGGAGGAAAGCGCACGTGCATGGCCCCACTCGAGACGAGGACTGACACCCTGGGTGACTCCAGAAGTACCCCAAGATCCATGTCAGCATTGGAGAGGAATCCTCAGGTTCCGCACCGACTCCACACAAGGTCTTAGGCCCCCTGCATCAACGGGAGAGGAATCCGAGAGGCCCCAGAGCAACTCGCATGGGGACTGGCCTTTCCTGAGGCCACCAGAGCGGGTCCCTGAGGTCCCCGTCGTAAGTCGAGAGCACCTGCCGCAACTCGAGAAAATCCAGGAGGTTCTCCCTCCAGGCTGAGACCCATTTCCGCTCAGGCGTCTCGAGGCTAATCACACCTACCTCTGGAACTTCCAAAGGGTCCTTCACACCTTGCTGCAACTCTAGAAGTTCCCCGGACATACCCGTCTGCACTCGAGAGGAAGCAGGAGAGTCCCGCAACATCCAGAGGATCCCCGATTCCAGCTCCTAGCCCGAGAGGAGGATCCTTTCCCTGCGTGGTCGGGAAAGAACTCCCGGCGTTCCAGTCGCATCTCAAGAGGAGGCGCTCTCCACCGGAAACGTGAGAGGAACTCCAGGTCGTTGCCACCATTCCCAGAGTCCCCTGGATGTCTCAGTCCATTCCAGGGAAACCTGTTTTCCCTGCACTGCCTCGACTTTCAAGCCGAGGATCGACTCACACCACGGTGGCACGTGGACACCCTTGGGAAAGCCTCGAAGCCTCTTGGGAAAGCCTCGAGGAAAGCCACAGATCCGTTGTTCCACGCGAAGGGAAGCGTGACTCTGCTGTTACAGCTCGGGAGGAAAGCGCACGTGCATGCCCCCACTTGAGTAGAGGACTGACTGCCCCGGGGAGACTCCAGAAGTACCCCAAGATCCATGTCAGCACTGGAGAGGAATATTCAGGTTCCGGCACCGACTCCACACAAGATCTTAGGCCCGGCATCGACAGGAGAGGAATCCCGAGAGGCCCCCGTGCAACTCGCATGGGGACTGGCCTTTCCTGAGGCCACCAGAGCGGGTCCCTGAGGACCCCATCGTAAGTCGAGAGCACCTGCCGCAACTCGAGAAAATCCAGGATGTTCTCCCCTCCAGCCGACATGAGGCCCATTTCCGCTGAGGCAACAAGAGGGTAATCACACTTAAAACTCTGGAACTTCCAAAGGGTCCTTCACACCCTTGCTGCAACTCAAGAAGTTCCCTGACATACCCGTCTCCACTCAAGAGGAAACCGAGGGTCCCGCCCATATCCAGAGTGCTCCGTTTCCACCTGCTAGCTCGAGAGGAGGCATCCTTTCCCTGCGTGGTCGGGAAAGAATTCCTAGCGTTCCCGTCTCATCTCAAGAGTAGGCGCTCTCCACAGGAAAGGCGAGAGGAACTCCAGTATCAGGCCCCATTCCAGAATCCCCCAGATGTCTCAGTCCATTCCAGGGAAACCTGTTTTCCCTGCACTGCCTCGACTTTCAAGCCGAGGATGGACTCACACCACGATGGCACGTTGGACAGCCCTGTGGAAAGCCTCGTGGAAAGCCTCGTGGGAAAGCCTCGAGGGAAAGCCACAGATCCCTTGATCACGCGTAGGTAAGAGTGACACTGCTGCTACAGCTCGGAGGAAAGCGCACGTGCATGCCCCCACTCGAGACGAGGACTGACTCCATGGGGAGACTCCAGAAGTACCCGAAGATCCATGTCAGCATTGGAGAGGAATCCTCAGGTTCCGGCACCGACTCCACACAAGGTCTTAGGCCCCGCATCGACGGGAGAGGAATCCCGAGAGGCCCCGAGCAACTGGCATGGGGACTGGCCTTTCCTGAGGCCACCAGATCGGGTCCCTGAGGTCCCCGTCTTAAGACGAGAGCACCTGCCGCAACTCGAGAACATCCAGGAGTTCTCCCCTCCAGGCGAGATGAGGCCCATTTCGCTGAGGCGTCTCGAGGCTAATCACATCTAACATCTGGAACTTCCAAAGGGTCCTTCACACCCTTGCTGCAACTCAAGAAGTTCCCCGACATACACGTCTCCATTTGAGAGAAGCACGAGAGTCCCGCTCACATCCAGAGGAGACCCGTTTCCCCTCTTAGCTCGAGAGGAGGGATCCTTTCCCTGCGTGTTCGGGAAAGAATTCCCGGCGTTCCGGTCGCATCTCAAGAGGAGGCGCTCTCGACAGGAAAGACGAGGGAACTCCAGGGTCGTGACACCATTACCTGAGTCCCCCAGATGTCTCAGTCCATTCCAGGGAAACCTGTTTTCCCTGCACTGCCTCGACTTTCAAGCCGAGCATCGACTCACACCACGTTGGCACGTGGACAGCCCTGTGGGAAAGCCTCTTGGTAAAGCCTCGGAAAGCCTCCAGGGAAAGCCACAGGTCCCTTGATCCACGAGAAGGGAAGCGTGACACTGCTGGCACAGCTCGGGAGTAAAGCACACGTGCATGCCCCCACTCGAAACGACGACTGACTCCCCTGGGGAGACTCCAGAAGTACGCCAAGATCCATGTCAGCACTGGAGACGAATCCTCAGGTTTCGGCACCGATTCCACACAAGGTCTTAGGCCCCGGCATCGACGGAGAGGAATCCCGAGAGGCCCCGAGCAACTCGCAAAGGAACTGGCCTTTCCTGAGGCCACCAGAGCGGGGCCCTGAGGCCCCGTCGTAAGTCGAGAGCACCTGCCGCAACTCGAGAACATCCAGGAGTTCTCCCCTGCAGGCGAGATGAGGCCCATTTCCGCTGAGGCGTCTCGAGGCTAATCACATCTAACATCTGGAACTTCCAAAGGGTCCTTCACACCCTTGCTGCAACTCAAGAAGTTCTCCGACATAGCCGTCTCCACTCGAGAGGAAGCACGAGAGTCCCGCCCACATCCAGAGGAGCCCCGTTTCCGCCTCCTAGCTCGAGAGGAGGGATCCTTTCCCTGCGTGGTCGGGAAAGAATTCCCTGCGTTCCCGTTGCATCTCAAGAGGAGGCGCTCTCCACAGGAAAGGCGAGAGGAACTCCAGGTCGTGCCACCATTCCCAGAGTCCCCTGAATGTCTCAGTCCATTCCAGGGAAAACTGTTTTCCCTGAACTGCATCGACTTTCAAGCGAGGATCAACTCACACCACCGTGGCACGTGGGACAGCCCTGTGGGAAAGCCTCGTGGGAAAGCCTCGAGGGAAAGACACAGATACCTTGATCCACGCTAAGGGAAGCGCGACAGTGCTGCTACAGCTCGGAGGAAAGCGCACGAGCAGGACCCACTCGAGACGAGGACTGACTGCCCTGGTGAGACTCCAAAAGTACCCCAAGATCCATGTCGGCACTGGAGAGGAATCCTCAGGTTCCCTCACTGACTCCACACAAGATCTTAGGCCCCAGCATCGACGGGAGAGGAATCCCGAGAGGCCCCCGAACAACTCGCATGGGACTGGCCTTTCCTGAGGCCACCAGAGCGGGTCCCTGAGGTCCCAGTCGTAAGTCGAGAGCACCTGCCGCAACTCGAGAAAATCCAGGAGGTTCTCCCCTCCAGGCGAGATGAGGCCCATTTCCGCTGAGGCGTCTCAAGGCTAATCACACCTAACCTCTGGAACTTCCAAAGGGTCCTTCACACCCTTGCTGCAACTCAAGAAGTTCTCCGACATATCCGTCTGCACTCGAGAGGAAGCACGAGAGTCCCACCCACATCCAGAGGAGCCCCATTTCTGCCTCTTAGCTCCAGAGGTGGGATCCTTTCCGTGCGTTGTCTGGAAAGAATTCACCGAGTTCCCATCGCAATTCAAGAGGAGGCGCTCTCCACAGGAAAGGCGAGAGGAACTCCAGTGTCGTGCCACCATTCGCAGAGTCCCCCAGATGTCTCAGTCCATTCCACGGAAACCTGTTTCCCTGCACTGCCTCGACTTTCTAGCGAGGATCGACTCACACCACGGTGGCACGTGGGACAGCCCTGTGGGAAAGTCTCGTGGGAAAGCCTCGTGGAAAAGACTCGTGGGAAAGCCTCGAGGAAAGCCGCAGATACCTTGATCCACGCGAAGGGAAGCGTGACACTGCTGCTACAGCTCGGAGGAAAGCGCACGTGCATGCCCCACTCGAGATGAGGACTGACTCCCGTGGGAGACTGGAGAAGTACCCCAAGATCCTTGTCAGCACTGCAAAGGAATCCTCAGGTTCCCACCGACTCCACACAAGGTCTTAGGCCCTGGCATCGACGGGAGAGGAACCCGAGAGGGCCTGAGTAACTCGCATGGGACTGGTGTTTCCTGAGGCCACCAGAGCGGGTCTCTGAGGTCCCTGTCGTAAGTCGAGAGCACCTGCCGCAACTCGAGAAAATCCAGAGGTTCTCCCCTCCAGCGAGATGAGGCCCATTTCCGCAGAGGCGACTCAAGCTTATCACACCTGACCTCTGGAACTTCCAAAGGGTCCTTCACGTCCTTGCTGCAACTCAAGAAGTTCCCTGACATACCTGTCTCCACTCGAGAGGAAGCACGAGAGGCCTCCACATCCAGGAGCCCCGTTTCCGCCTCTTGCTCGAGAGGA
>NW_017205299.1:0-18540 GCF_001704415.2 Capra hircus
CTAGATTCTGGAAATCAGGTCTGAATATACATTGGAAGGATAATACTGAACTGAAACTCCAATACTTTGGCCACTTGATGTGAAGAGCTGACTCACTTGGAAGTTGCTTTGATTTGCCTGTGAGTGTGGGAGCCCTCCTGGGCAAAGGGCCTCAGGGGTCATTGCCACTGAATCACGACCTCCAAGCAAGCGCATTCCAGCTGTGTGACATTCAGGAAGCAGGAGACTGGGAAAACTATCTTCCTTAGAGGAAGGAAAGTCATCCACAGAGAGTGTGTTTTCAGGCCTCTCTTTGCAGCACAGTGTTTTGCTTCTCAGACATCAGAAGCTGCAGGCTTGCTCTGAGGGCCTCAATTGCAGAGTCAGGGCTGTGTGTTCACTGCACTTTCCAAGCATTGGCAGACACATTCCTAGGTTGGAGGCAGTGCTTCCCATGAGAAAGAAGCTCGGGAGTGTGTCTGAGCGGGCTGAGTGCCATGCTAGGGGTCACCTAGTCGAGGGCACCTTGACATCCAATGGGCCCAGGCGAGTAGCTATGGACCGGCCCTTCGGTTGAGACTCCCAAAGCAGGGAACAAAGCTAGCTCTGTCAGAAGGAGGAAAACAGCAATGGGATGGATTTTCAAGCAGTTGCTAAGTCACACCACGTTAGGGCTCCCAGGGAAAGAAATGCGAATTTTGGCCTCTAGGCCCAGTATCCAGATGTGTGCACAGGATATTTTCCCCACAGGATTCAAGAATGTTCCAGACAGACCTAAGCTCACTAGCTCTCTCCTGCAGAGGAAATGAAATATTGTTGCTGAACCACGAAAAGATGCTGGGATTCTTGGCTTATGGAGGAGAAGAATTCAATCCAGGGCCCAAGACGAGGCTTGATTGCTCAGAGCTTTTGTGCAATAGAGTTTTATTAAGGATAAAGGAGATAGAGAAAGCTTCTGACAGAGACATACAAGGGGCAGAAAGCGTACCCCTTGCTAGTGTTAGTAATGGAGTTATATACTCTCCAATTAAAGTTATGACAACGAACAAAAGAATGTCTGGAGGTTGTAAAGACTCACTAGACCTACTCCCATAATTGACATTTTAAGATAACAGGATTAGCCTTAAGGGTTTTTCCAGAGACCGTCCTCAAGAAGGATGCATGATTGTTATATAATCCTAAGGAATGTAGAGGGAAAAACAGTTTGTCCTTCCTTCCTCCTTGAGAATTCTAGACCCCTCTCTCCTTGGGGACCCTTGAACTTCTTATAAACCTGCCTTGGCAATGACTCTCTCAGAAACATGATTGAACAGCCGTTTGGAGCTTCCTTTGACTTTCCCTGGGAGGGAGGGAGCCCTCCCTGAGCAAAGGGCCTCAGGGGCCATGGCCAGTGAAAATAATCTCCCAGCAAGTGCTTTTCAGCCCTGTGTGACTCTCAGCCCACAGGAGGCTGGAGAAAACTCTCTTCCTTGGAGGAAGGAAAGGCAGCCCAAGAGTGTGTTTTCAGGCCTGTATCTTGCAGGCAAGTGTTTGGCTTGTTAGACAGAAGACCTGCAGGCCTGTTCAACAGACTCATCGCAGAATCAGGGCCTTGTGTCTCCCTGCAGTTTCCTGGCCTTGCAAACACATTCTAGGTGAGAGCAGTCCTGCCCATGGGGAAGCAGGCTGCGGGAGTTGTGTCTGAGGGGGCAGGTGTCATGCTGGGGTCACCTGGTCGAGGGCACCTTGCACCCTCCAATGGACCCAGGCAAGGAGTTGCAGGCCACACTTGCTTCTGAAATCCCAAAATGGGAGCAAAGCTCGCTCTGTCAGAGGGAAGATAACAGCAACAGGATGGATTTTCAAAGCAGTTGCTAGGCCGTACTGCGTTAGGAGCTCCAAGGAATGAAAATGCGAATTTTAGCCCCTACGACTGGTATCCAGGTGGGCTCCCAGGATGATTTCCCGCAGGATCCAAGAACGTTCCAGACAGACCTGGGCTCACTAGCTCCCTCCTGCAGAGGAAACATGAGAGAACAGGCTGTTTGGAGGTTGCTTTGACTTCCCCTGGGAGGGTAGGATCCCTCCCTGGGTGGCAGGGCCTCAGGGGCCATTGCCGCTGAGAAATGCCCTCTAAGCCAGACCTTTGCAGCTTGTATGATCAGCACGGAGGGAGACTGGAAAAGCTTCTCTTCCTTGGAGGAAGGAAAGGCAGCCCCAGAGAGTGTGTTTTCACACCTGTATCTGCAGCAAGTGTTTGGCGTCTCAGACGTCAGACTCCAGGCCTGCTCCAACGGCCTCAGTTCCAGAGTCAGGGCCGTGTGTCTCCCTGCATTTTCTGAGCCTTGGGAACACATTCCTAGGTCAGAACAGTCCTTCCATGGGGAAGGAGGCTGCGGGAGTGTGTTGAGGGGGTCGGGTGCCATGCTGGGGTCCAATAGACCCGGTAACCTCCAATAGACCCAGGACAACAGCGGTGGGGCTCGCCCTGGCTTCCGAAATGCCAAAGCGAGAAGCCAAAGCTAGCTTCTATCAGAAGAAAGAAAAGAGCAATCGGATGGATGTTCAGGGCTGTTGCTGGGCCGCACCATTTCAGGGTCCCCCCGAGAGGAACAGGCGCCCTGTTGCCCCTAGGTCCGATATGCAGGTTAAACACACAGGGTGTGTCCCATAGGAGCCAAGAATTTTCCTGACAGACCTAGGCTCACTAGAGCTTCCTACAGGGCAAAAGGGGTAGAACAGATGTGGATGTGACTCTGCCTTTCCCAGCGAGCATGGGGCCTCCCTACGGCCCGGGCTCCAGGGAAAATTGTCCCTGAAAATGACCTCCAAGAAGCACTTTTCCAGCAGGCTGGGATGCAGAGTTACAGGATGCGGGGAAAGTGATCGTCCTTCAGGGAAGAAGAGGCAGCCACCCATGTGTGTTTGCAAGCTGTATTTGGAAGAAACTGGTTAGCTCTTCAAGGGGAGACCTCCAGGTCTGCTCAGAGGACGAAATTCCAGAGGCAGCACCATGCATCTCCCCTGTCCTTTCTGAGCCTTGGAAAGACATGCTAGCTTATAGCGGTATTGCTCATGAAGAAGCAGGATGCAGGAATGTGTCAGACATGACTGGGTGCTTCCTGGGTTCAGCTCCGTGAGGGGCCTTTCCACTCAAAGTAGGTCCCATGCCTCCTTGGGGAGGAAGTGGGGCCCGCATTGCCTCCAAATTGCCAAAGGCTGGAACAAAGCTAGTTCTATCAGAGGTAAGAAAAGAGCAATTGGATGGATGTGGAAGCTGTTGCTGGGGCCGCACTGCTTCAGGCCCCCACCCCTCCGCCCCGAGAGAAACAGGGCGCCCTGTGGCCCCTAGGTCCTGGATGCAGTTTCACACATAGAATGTGTCCCATAGGAGCCAAGAATTTTCCTGACAGACCTAGGCTCCATAGAGCTCTCCTACAGAGCAAAGGGGATGGGACAGATGTGTGGCTGTGGCTCTGCCTTTCCCTGGGAGTGTGGAGCCGCTCCCTATGGCCCCGGGCTCCAGGGGAAGTTTGCCCCTGAATAATGACCTCCAAGAAGCGCTTTTCCAACTGGCTGAGACGTGGAGTTCTC
Organism: Capra hircus; assembly: GCF_001704415.2. Classification (NCBI taxonomy): domain Eukaryota; kingdom Metazoa; phylum Chordata; class Mammalia; order Artiodactyla; family Bovidae; genus Capra; species Capra hircus. The sequence continues at coordinate 3,553 of NW_017205299.1, forward strand.
AGGATGCAGGGAAAGCGAGTGTCCTTCGGGGAAGCAAAGGCAGTCACCTGTTATCATGACTTACTAGAATAGTAGGTACCTTCTCCGGTTGGGCAGAGGCCTTCCCTACCTGATCTGAAAAAGAAAATGAAGTAGCTCGCTGATTTGAGAAATAATTCCCAGACTTGGGTTTCCAACCAGGATAGAATCCGACAATGGCCCTGTCTTTGTAGCCGCGTTAATTAACAGGTATGTGAAGCTCTAAATATCAGTGGAAATTACATACAGCATATAGGCCCCAGTGTTCTGGAATGGTGGAAAGAAACAACCAAACTCTTGAAGAGACACTTTCAAAATGGATCATAGAGACTGACTGTACATGGATGGGCTTGCTTCCGGCAGACTTACTCATATTACGGGTAACCGCACGTTCCCACAGTTGTTGTCCTTATGAAATTTTCTATGGGAGACCCCTCCCACAGTGAGGCAGGTGTTAGCAGATTTGCCACAAGTAAGGGGGTGGGATTTCACAGCAGATGGAACAATTAGGTAAGGTAATAAATCAGGTAACTAAGTTTGTATAAAAAAGAATATCATTCCCCTTGAGGAAGAGATTCATGAATTTGTGCTCAGTGATCAGGTGTGGCTCAATGACTGGAAACACAATTCCTTGGCCTGACATCGGAAAGGTCCTTATACTGTTGTTTTAGCCACAATTCTGAAAGAGATGGGAATACCAGACCACCTAACCTGCCTCTTGAGAAATCTGGATGAAGGTCAGGAAGCAACAGTTAGAGCAGGACATGGAACAACGACTGGTTCCAAAAAGGAAAAGGAGTATGTCAAGGCTGTATATTGTCACCCTGTTTATTTAACTTCTATGCAGAGTACATCATGAAAAATGCTGGGATGGAAGATACATAAGCTGGAATCAAGATTGCCGGTAGAAATATCAATCAACTTAGATATGCAGATGACACCACCATTATGGCAGAACGTGAAGAGGAACGGGTATGTCGGGGAACTTCTTGAGTTGCAGCAAGGGTGTGAAGGACCCTTTGGAAGTTCCAGAGGTTAGGTGTGGTTAGTCTCGAGATGCCTCAGCAGAAATGGGCCTCATGTCGCCTGGAATGGAGAGGCTCCTGGATATTCCCGAGTTTCAGCAGGTGCTCTCGAGTTACGACGGGGATTCAGGGACCCGCTCTGGCGGCCGCAGGAAAGGCCAGTTATCATGCGTGTTGCTAGGGGGCCTCTCGTGATTCCTCTCCCGTCGATGCTGGGGCCTAAGACCTTGTGTGGAGTCGGTGCCAGAACATGAGGATTCCTCTCCAGTGCTGACATGGATTTTGGGGTACTTCTGGAGTCTCCACAAAGGAGTCAGGCCTCGTCTCGAGTGGGGGCATGAGCGTGCCCTTTCCTCCCATGCTGTAGCAGCAGTGTCACGCTTCCCCTTGCGTGGACCAAGGGATCTGTGGCTTTCCCTCGAGTCTTTCCCACGAGGCTTTCCCACAGGGCTGTCCTACGTGTCACGGTGGTGTGAGTCGATCCTCAGCGTGAAAGCCGAGGCAGTGCAGGGAAAACAGGTTCCTGTGGAACGGACTGAGATATCTGGGGGAGTCTTGGAATGGTGGCACGACCCTGCAGTTCCTCTCCCCTTTTCCTTTGGAGAGCGCCTCCTCTTGATGATGCGATGGGAATGCCGGGAATTCTTTCCCGGACCAAGCAGGGAAAGGTTCCGTCCTCTCGAGCTACGAGCCGGAAACGGAGTTCCTCTGGATGTGGCCGGGACCCTCGTGCTTCCTCTTGAGTGGAGACGGGTATGTCGGGGAACTTCTTGAGTTGCAGCATGGCTGTGAAAGACTCTTTGGAAGTTCCAGAGGTCAAGTGTGATTAGCCTCGAGACACCTCAGTGGAAACGGGCCTCATCTCGCCTGCAGGGGAGAACCTCCTGGATTTTACCGAGTTGCGGCAGGTGCTCTTGACTTACGACGGGGACCTCATGGACGCGCTCTGGTAACCTCAGGAAAGGCCAGTCCCCATGCGAGTTGCTAGAGGGCCTGTCGCTGTTCTCTCCCGTCGATGCCAGGGCCTAAGACTTGGTATGGAGTCGGGGCCGGAACCTGAGGATTCTTCTCCAGGGCTGACATGCATCTTGGGGTACTTCTGGAGTCTCCCCAGGGGAGTCAGTCCTCGTCTCGAGTGGGGGCATGCACGTGCGTTTTCCTCCCTGAGCTGTAGCAGCAGTGTCACGCTTCCCGTCGCGTGGATCAAGGGATCTGTGGCTTTCCCTCGAGGCTGTCCCACGAGGCTTTCCCACAGGGCTCTCCACGTGCCACTGTGGGGTGAGCCGATCCTCGGCATGAAAGTCGAAGCAGTGCAGGGAAAACAGGATCCTCTGGAATGGACGGAGACATCTGGGGGCACTTGGAATGGTGCCACGACCATGAGTTCCTCTCGCCTTTCCTGTGCAGCGCACCTCCTCTTGAGATGCGTCGGAAACGTTGGGAATTCTTTCCGAGGAAGCAGGGAAGGATCCCTCATCTCGAGATTGGAGGCGGAAACGGAGCTCCTCTGGAGGAGGCCGGACCCTCGTGCTTCCTCTGGAGTGGAGACGGGTATATTGGGGAACCTCCTGAGTTGTGGCAAGGGTGTGTAGGACCCCTTGGAAGTTCCAGAGTTTAGGTGTGATTACTCTCGAGACGCCACAGAGAAAATGGGCCTCATCTCGACTGGAGCAGAGAACCTCCTGGATTTTCTCGAGTTGCGGCAGGTGCTCTCAACATACGACCGTGACCTCAGGACAGTGTAGCAGATGTGTCACGCTTCCTTCGCGGGGATCAAGGGATCTGTGGCTTTCCCACGAGGCTTTCCCAAAGGCTGTCCCACGTGCCACCATGGTGTGAGTGGATCTCGGCGTGAAAGTCGAGGCATTGTGGGGAAAACAGGTTCCTCTGAAATGGACTGAGATATCTGGGGGACTCTTGGAATGGTGGCACGACCCTGGAGTTCCTCTCGCCTTTCCTATTGAGAAGCCCTTGCTCTTGAGAGGCCACGGGAACGCTGAAAAATCTTTCTTGACTAAGAAGGATAGGATCCCTCATCTCGAGCTACCAGGCGGAAACGGGGTTCCTCTGGATGTGGGCGGGACCCTCGTGCTTCCTCTCGAGTGGAGACGGGTATGTCGGGGAACTTCTTGAGTTGCAGCAAGGACCCTTTTGAATTTCCAGAGTTTAGGTGTGATGAGACTCTAGACGCCTCAGAGGAAATGGGCCTCATCTCGCCTGGAGCGGAGAACCTCCTGGATTTTCTAGAGTTGGGCAGGGTCTCTCGAGTTACGACGGGGACCACAGGGACCCGCTCTGGTGGCCTCAGGAAAGGCCAGTGCCCATGGGAGTTGCAAGGCGGCATTTCGGGATTCCTCTCCGTCGATGTCGGGGCCTAAGACCTTGTGTGGAGTCGGGGCTGGAACCTGAGGTTTCCTCTCCAGTGCTGACATGGATCTTGGGTACTTCTGGAGTCTCTCCTGGGAGTCAGTGCTCATCTCGTGTGGGGGCATGCACGTGAGCTTTCCTCACGAACTGTAGCAGCAGTGTCACACTTCCCGTCGCGGGGATCAAGGGATCTATGGCTTTCCCTCGAGGCTTTCCGACGAGGCTTTCCCACAGGGCTGTCCCACGTGGGACATGCCATGGTGGAGTGAGAGGATCCTCGGCGTGAAAGAAGAGGCAGTGCAGGGAAAACAAGTTCCTCTGGAATGGACTGGAGACATATGGGGGTCCCTTGGAATTGTGGCACGACACTGGGGTTTCTCTCGCCTTTCCTATTTGAGAGTGCCTCTTCTTGAGATGCGACGGGAAAGCCGGGAAATCTTTCCAGACGAAGCAGGAAAGAATCCCTAATCTCAAGCTACGAGGTGGAAACCAGCTCCTCTGGATGTGGGCGGGACCCTCGTGCTTCCTCTCGAGTGGAGACTGGTATGTCGGGAACTTCTTGAGTTGCAGCAAGCGTGTGAAGGACGCTTTGGAAGTTCCAGAGGTTAGGTGTGATTAGCCTCGAGACGCCTCAACGGAAATGGCCTCATCTCGCCTGGAGGGGAGAACCACCTGGATGTTCTCGAGTTGCTGCAGGTGCTCTCGACTTAAGACGGGGACCTCAGGGACCGCGCTCTGGCAGCCTCAGGAAAGGCCAGTCCCCTGCGAGTTGCTTGAGGTCCTCTCGGGATTCCTCTCCGCGATTCGGGCCCTAAGACCTTGTGTGGAGGCGTTCCGGAAGCTGAGGATTCTCTCCAGTGCTGATATGGATCTGCGGTACTTCTGGAGTCTCCCCAGGGGAGTCAGTCTTCGTCTCGAGTGGGGCATGCACGTGCGCTTTCCTCCCGAGCTGTAGCAGCAGTGTCACGCTTCCCTTCGTGTGGATCAAGGATCTGTGGCTTCCCTGGAGGCTTTCCCACGAGGCTTTCCGCAGGGCTGTCCCACGTACCCCGTGGTGTGAGTTGATCCTCGCTTGAAGTCGAGCATTCCAGGGAAGCAGGTTTCCCTGGAATGGACTGAGACATCTGGGGGACTCTGGGAATGGTGGCACGACACTGGGAGTTCCTCTCCCTTTCCTGTGGAGAGGGCCTCCTGTTGAGATGCGACGGGAATGCGGGAATTCTTTCCCAAACACGCAGGGAAAGGGATCCTGCTCTCGAGCTAGGAGGCGGAATCGGGCTCCTCTGGATGTGGGCGGGGACTCTCGTGCTTCCTCTCGATGTGGAGACGGGTATGCGGGGAATTTCTTGAGTTGCAGCAAGGGTGTGAAGGACCCTTTGGAAGTTCCAGAAGTTAGGTGTGATTAGCCTCAAGACGCCCTCAGCGGAAATGGCCCTCTTCTCATCTGGAAGGAGAACCACTGGATTTTGTCGAGTTGCGGCAGGTGCTCTCGACTTACGACGGGGACCTCAGGGACCCGCTCTGCGGCCTCAGAAATCCAGTCCCATGCGATGTTGCTCGGGGCCGCTCAGGATTCTCTCCCGTCGAACCGCGGGGACTAAGATCTTGTTTGGACTCGTGCCGGAACCTGAGGATTCCTCTCGAGTGCTGACATGGATCTTGGGTTACTTTTGGAGTCTCCCAGGAGAGTCAGTCTCGTCTCGAGTGGGGCATGCACGTGCGCTTTCCTCCCGAGCAGTAGCTGCAATGTAGCGCTGCCTTCCGTGGATCAAGGGATCTGTGGCTTTCCCTCGAGGCTTTCCCACAGGGCTGTCCCACGTACCACCGTGGTGTGAGTCGATCCTCGGCTTGAAAGTAGAGGCAGTGCAGGGAAAACAGGTTTCCCTGGAATGGACTGAGATTTCTGGGGGACTCTGGGAATGGTGGCACGACTGGGGTTCCTCTCGACTTTCCTGTCGAGAGCGCCTCCTCTTGAGTAGCGACAGGAACGCCGGGAATTATTTCCCCCCACTCAGGGAAAGGATTCCTCCTCTCGAGCTAGGAGCCGGAAATGGGGCTCATCTGGTTGTGGGCAGGACTCTCGCGCTTCCTCTCGAATGGAGACGGGTATGTCGGGCAACTTCAGGAGTTGCAGGAAGGCTGTGAGGGACCCTTTGGAAGTTCCAGATCTTAGATGTGATTAGCCTCAAGACGCCTCAGCGGAAATGGGCCTCATCTCGCCTGGAGGGGAGAACCTCCTGTACTTCCTCGAGTTGCGGCAGGTGCTCTTGACTTATGACGGGGACTCAGGGACCCGCTCTGGTGGCTTCAGGAAAGGCAGTCCCCATGGGAGTTGCTCGGGGCCTCTCGCCTTCCCTCCCGTCGATGCCAGGGCCTAAGATCTTGTGTGGAGTCGGTGCCGGAACCTGAGGATGCCTCTCCAGTGCTGACATGGATTCTGGGGGACTTCTGGAGTCTCCCCAGGGGAGTCAGTGCTCGTCTCGAGTGGGGCATGCATGTGCGCTTCTCCCCTCCAGGCAAAATGAAGCCTATTTCCGCTGACACATCTCAAGCTAAGCACACTTAAACTCTGGAACTTCCAAGGGTCCTTCACACCCTTGCAGCAAATCAAGAAGTTCCCGACATACCCGTCTCCACTCAAGTGAAGCACGATAGTTCCGCCCGCATCCAGAGGAGCCCGTTTCGCCTCATAGCTCGAGAGGAGGGATCTTTCCTGCGAGGTCGGGAAAGAATTCCGGCGTTCCCGTCGCATCTCAAGAGGAGGCGTTCTCCACAGGAAAGGCGAGAGGAACTCCAGGGACATGCCACCATTCTCCGAGTCCGCCCAGATGTCTCAGTCCATTCCAGGGAAACCTGTTTCCTGCACTGACTCGACTTTCAAGCCGAGATCGACTCACACCACTGTGGCACGTGGGACAGCCCTGTGGCAAAGCCTCGTCGGAAGCCTCGTGGGAGAGCCTCGAGGGAAAGCCACAGATACCTTGATCCACGCGAAGGGAAGCGGGACACTGCTGCTACAGCTGGGGAGGAAAGCGCACGTGCATGCCTCAACGAGACGAGGACTGACTCCCCTGGGGAGACTCCAGCAGTACACCAAGATCCATGTCAGCACTGGAGAGGAATCCTCAGGTTTTCGGCACCGACTCTACGTAAGTCTGAGGCCGCGGCATCGACGGGAGAGGAATCCGTAGAGGTCCCCGAGCAACTCGCATGGGGACTGGAATTTCCTGAGGCCACCAGAGCGGGTCCCTGAGGTCCCCATCGTAAGTCGAGAGCACCTACCGCAGCTCGAGAATATCCAGGAGTTTCTCCCCTCCAGGCGAGATGAGGCCATTTCCATTGAGGCATCTCGGGCTAATCACACCTAACTCTAGAACTGCCAAAGGGTCCTTCACACCCTTGCTGCAACTCAAGAAGTTCCCCGACATACCCGTCGACACTCGAGAGGAAGTACGAGAGTCCCGCCCACATCCAGAGGAGCCCGTTTCCGCTCCTAGTTCGAGAGGAGGGATCCTTTCCTGCGTGGTGGGAAAGAATTTCCGGTGTTCCCGTTGCATCTCAAGAGGAGGTGCTCTCCACAGGAAAGGCGAGAGGAAGTCCAGGTAGTGACACCATTCTCAGAGTCCCCAGATGTCTCAGTCCATTCCAGGGAAACCTCTTTTCCCTGCACTGCCTCGACTTTCAAGCCCAGGGTCGACTTTCACCACGGTGGCACGTGGGACAGCCTGTGGAAAGCCTCGTGGGAAAGTCTCCTGGGAAAGCCTCGAGGGAAAGCTACAGATCCTTGATCAGGCGAAGGGAAGCGTGACACTGCTGCTACAGCTCGGGAGGAAAGCACACGTGCATGCCCCACTCGAGACGAGGACTGACTCCCCTGGGGAGACTCCAGAAGTACCCCAAGATCCATGTCAGCACTGGAGCGGAATCCTCTGGTTCTGGCACCGACTCCAACAAGGTCTTAGGCCCCGGCATCGACGGGAGAGGAATCTGAGAGGCCACCGTGCAACTCGCATGGGACTGGCATTTCCTCAGGCCACCAGAGCGGTTCCCTGAGGTCCCCATCAAAGGTCAAGAGCACCTGCCGCAACTTGAGAAAATCCAGGTGGTTGTCCCTTCCAGGAGAGATGGGCCCCATTTCCGCGTGGGGGCGTCTCGAGGCTAATCACACCTAACCTCTGGAAATTCCAAAGGGTCTTTCACACCCTTGCCGCAACTCAAGAAGTCCCGACATACCCGTCTCCACTCGAGAGGAGGCATGAGGAGTCCCGCCCACATCCAGAGGAACCCCCGTTTCCGTCTCATAGCTGGAGAGGAGGATCCTTTCCCAGCGTGATCCGCGACAAGGAATTCTCGGAGTCGCTCTCCACAGGAAAGGGAGAGGAACTCCCTGTCATGCCACCATTCCAGAGTCCCCCAGATGTCTCAGTCAATTCCAGGAAATCCTGTTTTCCCTGCACTGCCTCGACTTTCAAGCCGAGGATCAACTCACACCACGGTGGTACGTGGGACAGCCCTGTGGGAAAGCCTCGTGGGAAAGCCTTGAGGGAAAGCCACAGATCCCTTGATTCTACGCGAAGGAAAGCGTGACACTGCTGCTACAGCTCGGGAGGAAAGCGCTCGTGCATGCCCCACTCGAGACGAGGACTGACTCCCCTCGGGAGACTCCAGTAGTACCCCAAGATCCATGTCAGCACTGGAGAGGAATCCTCAGGTTCCCGGCACCGACTCTGTACAAGGTCTCCAGACCCCGGCATCAACGGGAAAGGAATCCCGAGAGGCCATCGAACAACTCGCATGGGTACTGGCCTTTCGTCAGGACACCGGAGAGGGTCCCTGAGGTCCCCGTCGTAATTCTAGAGCACCTGCCACACTCGAGAAAATCCAGGAGGTTCTCCCCTCCAGGCGAGATGAGGCCCATTTCCGCTGAGGCGTCTCGAGGCTAATCACACCTAACCTCTGGAACTTCCAAAGGTTCCTTCACACCTTAGCTGCCAACTCAAGAAGTTCCCCGACACACCCGTCTCCACTCCAGAGGAAGCACGATGGTCCCGGCCACATCCAGAGGAGCTCCGTTTCCGCCTCCAAGCTAAAGATGAGGGATCCTTCCCTGCTTCCTCGGGATAGAATTCCCGACGTTTCGAAGCTTCTCAAGAGGGAGGCCCACTGCACAGGAAAGGCGAGAAGAACTCATGGGTCGTGCCACCATTCCAAGAGTCCCCCAGATATCTCAGTCCATTCCAGAGGATCCTGTTTTCCCTGCACTGCTTCGACTTTCACGCCAAGGATCGACTCACACCACGGTGGCACGTGGGAGGGCCCTGTGGGAAAGTCTCGTGGGAAAGCCTTGAGGGAAAGCCACAGGTCCCTTGATCCACGCGAAGGGAAGCGAGACACTGCTGCTACAGCACGGGAGGAAAGCGCACGTGCATGCCCCCACTCGAGACGAGGACTGACTCCCCTTGGGAGACCCAGAAGTACCCCCAAACATGCATGCCAGCCTTGGAAGAGGAATCCTCAGATCCGGCCCCGACTCCACACAAGGTCTTAGGCCCTGGCATCGATGGAGTGGAATAGCGAAAGGCCCTCTAGCAACTCGCATGGGGACTGGCCTTTCCTGTGGTCACCAGAGCGGGTCCCTGAGGTCCCCGTCGTAAGTCGAGAGCACCTGCCGCAACTCGGTAAAATCCAGGCGGTTCTCTCCTCCAGGCGAGATGAGGCCCGTTTCCCCTGGAGGTGTCTCGAGGCTAATCACACGTGACCTCTGGAACTTCCAAAGAGTCTTTCACAGTCATGCTGCAACTCGAGAAGTTCCCCGACATACCGTCTCCACTCAAGAGGAAGCGCGGAGTGGTCCGGCCACATCCCAGAGTAGCCCCGTTTCCGCCTCCTAGCTCGAGAGGAGGGATCCTTTCCCTGCGTGGTCGGGATAGAATTCCCGGTGTTCCCGTCACATCTCAAGAGGAGGCGCGCTCCACAGGAAAGGCGAGAGGAACTCCAGGGTCGTGCCACCATTCCCAGAGTCCCCTGGATGTCTCAGTCCATTCCAGGGAAAACTGTTTCCCTGCACTGCCTCGACTTTCAAGCCGAGGATCGACTCACATCACTGTGGCATGTGGGACAGCCCTGTGGGAAAGCCTCGGTGGGAAAGCCGCTTTGTAAAGCCTCGTGGGAAAGCCTCGAGGGAATGCCACAGATCCGTTTTTCCACGGGAAGGGTAGCGTTACACTGCCTGCTACAGCTCGGGAGGAAAGTGCACTTGCATGCCCCACTCGAGACGAGGACTGACTCCCCTGGGGAGACTCCAGAATACCCCAAGATCCATGTCAGCACTGGAGAGGAATTTCCACTGGGGCGTTCGAGGCTAATCACATCTATCATCTGGAACTTCCAAAGGGTCCTTCACACCCTTGCTGCAACTCAAGAAGTTCCCCGACATACCCGTCTCCACTCCGAGAGGAAGCACGAGAGTTCCGCCAACATCCAGAGGAGCCCTGTTTCCGCCTCCTAGTTCGAGAGGAGGAATCCTTTCCCCTGCCTGGTGGGAAAGATTCCCGGCGTTCCCGTCCCATCTCAAGAGGAGGCGCTCTCCACAGGAAGGCGAGAGGAACTCCAGGGTCGTGCCACCATTCCCAGAGTCCCCACATGTCTCAGTCCATTCCAGGGAAACCTGTATTCCCTGCACTGCCTCGACTTTCAAGGCGAGGATCGACTCACACCACGGTGCATGTGGGACAGCCCTGTGGGAAAGCCTCGTGGGAAAGCCTCATGGGATAGCCTCAAGGGAAAGCCACAGATCCACTTGATCCACGCGAAGGGAAGCGCGACACTGCTGCTACAGTTCGGGAGGAAAAGCGCACGTGCATCCCCCCTCGAGACGAGGACTGACTCCCCTGGGGAGACTCCAGAAGTACCCCAAGATCCATGTCAGCATTGGAGAGGAATCCTCAGGTTCCGACACCGACTCCACACAAGATCTTAGGCCCCGGCATCGACGGGAGAGGAATCCCGAGAGGCCCCGAACAACTCGCTTGGGATTGTCCTTTCCTGAGGCCAACAGAGCGGGTCCCTGAGGTCCCGTCGTAAGTCGAGAGCACCTGCCGCAACTCGAGAAAATCCAGGAGGTTCTCCCCTTCAGGCGAGATGAGGCCCATTTCTGCTGAGGCGTCTGGAGGCTAATCAAACCTAACCTCTGGAACTTCCAAAGGGTCCTTCACACCCTTGCTGCAACTCAAGAAGTCCCCCAATATTCCCGTCTCTACTCGAGAGCAAGCAAGAGAGTCCTGCCCACATCCAGAGGAGCCCCCGTTTCCGCCTCCTAGCTAGAGAGGAGGGATCCTTTCCCTGCGTGGTCGGGAAAGTATTCCCGGCGTTCTCGTCGCATCTCAGAGGAGGCACTCTCCACTGGAAGGCGAGAGGAACTCCCGGGCCTTGCCACCATTCCCAGAGTCCCGCAGATGTCTAAGTCCATTCCAGGGAAATCTGTTTTCCCTCGATTGCCGCGACTTTCAAGCCGAGGATCGACTCACACCACGGTGGCACGTAGGACAGCCCTGCTGGGAAAGCCTCCTGGGAAAGCCTCGTGTGAGAGCCTCAAGGGAAAGGCACAGATCCCTTGACCAGGCCGAAGGGAAGCGTGACACTGCTGCTACAGCTCGGGAGGAAAGCGCACGTGCATGCCCCCACTCGGACACGAGGACTGACTCCCCTGGGGAGACTCCAGAAATACCCCAAGATCCATGTCAGCACTGGAGAGGAATCCGCAGGTTCCGGCACCGTCTCCACACAAGGTTTTAGGCCCCGCATCGACGGGAGAAGAATCCCGAGAGGACCCCGAGCAACTCGCATGGGGACTGGCCTTTCTGAGGCCACCAGAGTGGGTCCCTGAAGTCCCCGTCGTAAGTCGAGAGCAACCTGCCGCAACTTGAGTAACATCCAGGAGGTTCTCCCCTCCAGGCGAGATGAGGCCATTTCCGCTGAGGCGTCTCGAGGCTAATCACACCTAACCTTTGGAACTTCCAAAGGACCCCTTCACACCCTTGCTGCAACTCAAGAAGTTCCCGACATACCCGTCTCCACTCGAGAGGAAGCACCAGAGAACGCCCCACATCCATAGGAGCCCCGTTTCCGCCTCCTATCTCGAGAGGAGGATCCTTTCCCTGCGTGTTCGGGAAAGAATTCCCGGCGTTCCTGTCGCATCTCAAGAGGAGGCGCTCTCCACTGGAAAGGCGAGAGGAACTCCAGGGTCGTGCCACCATTCCCAGAGTCCCCAGATGTCTCAGTCCATTTCAGGGAACCTGTTTTCCCTGCACTGCCTCGAATTTCTAGCCGAGGATCGACTCACACCATGATGGCACGTGGACAGCCCTGTGGGAAACCCTCGTGGGGAAAGCCTCGAGGGAAAGCCACAGATCCCTTGATCCACGCGAAGGAAGCGTTGCACTGCTGCTACAGCTCGGAGGAAAGTGCACGTTCATGCCCCACACAAGACGACGACTAACTCCCCTGGGGAGACTCCAGAAGTACCCCAAGATCCATGTCAGCACTGGAGAGGAAACCTCAGGTTCCGGCACCGACTCCACACAGGGTCTTAGGCCCCGGTATCGACGGAGAGGAATCTCGAGAGGCCCCCGAGCAACTTGCATGGGACTGGCTTTCCTGAGGCCACCAGAGCGGGTCCCTGAGGTCCCGTAGTAAGTCAAGAGCACCTGCCGCAACTCAAGAAAATCCAGGACGTTCTCCCCTCCAGGCGAGATGAGGCCCTTTTCCTCTGAGGCGTCTCGAGGCTAACCATACCTAACATCTGGAACTTCCAAAGGTTCCTTCGCAACCTTGCTGCAACTCAAGAAGTTCTCCGACATACCTGACTCCACTCGAGAAGAAGCACGAGAATCCGCCCACATCCAGAGGAGCCCCGTTTCCGCCTCACACCTCGAGGTCAGGTATCCTTTCCCTGCATGTTCGGGAAAGAATTCCCGGTGTTCCGTCGCATCTCATGAGGAGGCGCTCCCACAGGAAAGGCGGAGGAACTCCAGGGTCGTGCCACCATTCCAAGAGTCCCCAGATATCTCAGTCTGCGGGTCCAGCCCCGCTGATCCAGGGAATTCGACGGATGGACGGCGTTGTCGTGGAAAGTCTTTTTTATTTATTAATGTAAGATTAGATTAAGAAATTATAGTGTAGTAGAAGATTAACTGAGGAAAAGGGCTGAATAGCTTGGTTTACGTGGAAGACCAATAAAATTCCAGACAAGGAATTTTCACCATCTACGTTGGGCCCCAGCCCCTGCTTGAATATCTAAGGGTGCCTCGCCTTAAGCTCCCTTTCGTGCAGGTCTTAACAGCCAGGCAAGTAAGTAGACCTGACGAGCTCCGCGCCCCTGGTGGAGATTCAGCCTGAAGTTAAAGTAAAAAGCAGAGAGAAGAAAGGGAGAGAAGAAGAAAGAGAGAAAAAGACACGGGGGAGCCTGAGTCCAGAAACCAGGCGAGAGACTAGTTCGAGAAACTGGTCAAGAAACTGGCCCATCCTTTATTGTTCATAAAGCCTTTTATACTTTGATAAAACATGGAGTTCAATGGGTAACACAAAATTATGTAGCGTTCGCACCCGCAGACTCTTTCTGTACATTATTTTGTGTACAAAAGGTCTCTGGTGATTTAGGATGCCTATGCGAGTTGCTAGAGGGCTCTCTCGGGATTCTGCACTGGTATGATTTGCCCGGGGCCAAGACCATTCGTGGATGTGGGGCCAGAACCTGAGTATTCCTCTCCAGTGCTGACATGTTTTGGATACTTCTGAAGTCTCCAAGGGAATCAGTCCTCGTCCTCGAAGTGGGGGCATGTGCATGCTCCTTTTCCTCCCGAGCATGTACAGCAGTGTCATGCTCCGTCCGCGTGGATCAAGAGTGGATCTGTGGCTTTTCCTCTAGGCTTTTCCTATAGACCGGGGGGGAAAAAACGGAAAAAAAAAGAAAAAAACAAAAAAGAGGATTTCCCAGAGGCTTTCCCACAGGGCTGTCCCCGTGGCACCGGTGGTGGAGGCGATGCCTCGGCATGAAAAGTTTAAGCGCACTCTGAAAAACAAGATCCTCTGGAATGGACTGAGACATCTGGGGACCTTGAATGGTGGCTACGACCATGGAGTTCTCTCTCCTTTCCTGTGGAGAGCGCCTCCATGAGACTGCGACGGAATGCCGGAAATTTTTTCCCACCAAGCAGGGAAAGGATCCCTCTCTCAGCTATGAGGGAAAGGGGCTCTTCTGGATGTGGGCGGCGCCTGTGTTTCCTCTCGAGTGGGAGATGGATGCGGGACTTCTTGAGATCCAGCAAGGGCTGTGCAAGGACCCTTTGGAAGTTCCAGAGTTAGTGTATATTGGCCTCGAGACCTCATGGAAATGGCCTCATCTCGCCTGGAGGGGAGAACTCCTGGATTTTCTCGAGTTGGGCAGAGGTGCTCCGCGACTTAGGACGGGGACGCTCAGGGACCGCGCTCTGGTGCTAGTCAAATCCAGTCCCATGCAGATGCTAGGGGGCTTCTACTGATCTCTCCGTGGATGCCGGGCCGACTAAACACTTGTGTGTGGACTTGCGGGCGGAAGCTGAGGTTTCCTCGGCAGTGCTGACATGGATTTGGGTTACTTCTGGAGTCTCCGGAGAGTCATCCCTCTCTCAAGTGAGGGCACGCACGTGGCTTTCCTCCGAGCTGTAGCAGCAGGGTCACGGCTTCCCTCGATGGGATCAAGGATCTGTGGGCTTTCCCGAGGCTTTCCCACGAGGCTTTCTCACAGGGCTTTCCCCGTGCCACACTGTGGTGTGAGTGATCCTCAGCGTTGAAAGACGAGGCAGTGCAGGAAAACAGGTTCCTCTGAATTGGACTGATGCTGGGAGCCAGTAATGAGGACTCCCGCACCGGATAACGTCATGGAGGAAGAAAGTCTGACATAAGGCATGGTGTGTTTCAGACTTTCAGGACCCCTCTGGAAGTTCCTATTGCACGTACCTCAACAAAAAATCTGCCGGCTTTTTTCTCTGCTATTTCCTAACTCTTGCTGACATTTTTCTGGGAAAAAAAGTCAATTCAGTGCTTTAGTCTTCTGCATTTGAAAGAGTGTTTCAATCCCAAAAACCCCTCTGAATGCTTTCTAGCCATGCCCTGCAGGATCGTACAGCTGGGGCAGTGATTGTTTAGGGCCTTCCTTTCCCCAGGACGGCACAGGAATGCTTAAAGCATCCTAGGAAATGTAGGGGCATCCGAGGAGTTCAAAATCTTTATATAATAGGAACTTGATTAAAAAGTTTCATTTTTGGGCAATGCTTGCTGCTAATTTTCATATCCTTTATTTTTAGATAGAGTTGGTAATATTAAAAACAATCAAGTAGTAGACGACTGTGATAGCAACATTAGATCTTGAGTTAAGTACCTTCTTTGTTATAACCCACTGACACTTTGTTCTATAGAGATGTAACTTTAATGCTTTAGAAATGCCGATTAAAGAAAACATTCAGAGGAAACAAAATTAACATTCATTAAGGAGAGAGCCAAAAAGTGTTTAAACAAGCCTCTTGCCCAGAAAGGATAATGT
>NW_017205300.1:0-5334 GCF_001704415.2 Capra hircus
GGGAATTCTTTCCCACCACGCAGGGAAAGGATCCCTCCTCTCTCGAGCTGGAAGGCGGAAACGGGGCTCCTCTGGATGTGCCGGGACTCTCGTGCTTCCTCTCGAGTGGAGACCGGTATGTCGGGGAACTTCTTGAGTTGCAGCAAGGGGTGTGAAGGACCCTTTGGAAGTTCCAGATGTTAGATGTGTTTAGCCTCGAGACGCCTCAGCGGAAATGGGCCTCATCTCGCCTGGAGGGAGAACCTCCTGGATTTTTTCGAGTTGCGGCAGGTGCTCTCGACTTACGACAGGGACCTCAGGGACCCGCTCTGGTGGCCTCAGGAAAGGCCAGTCCCCAAGCGAGTTGCTCGGGCCTCTCGGGATTCCTCTCCCGTCGATCCGGGGCCCTAAGACCTTGTGAGGAGTCAGTTCCGGAACCTGAGGATTCTCTCCAGTGCTGACATGGCATCTTGGAGTACTTCTGGAGTCTCCCCAGGGGAGTCAGTCCTCGTCTCGAGTGGGGCATGGTGTGCTTTCCTCCCGAGCTGTAGCAGCACTGTCGCGCTTCCCTTCGCTTGGATCAAGTGATCTGTGGCTTTTCCTCGAGGCTTTCCCAGAGGCTTTCCCACGAGGCCCCCACAGGGCTGTCCCACGTGCCACCGTGGTGTGAGTCGATCCTCGGCTTGAAAGTCGAGGCAGTGCAGGGAAAACAGGTTTCCCTGGAATGGACTAGACATCTCGGGGACTCTGGGAATGGTGGCACGACCCTGGAGTTCCTCTCGCCTTTCCTGTCGAGAGCGCCTCCACTTGAGATGCGACGGGAATGCGGGGAATTCTTTCCCACCACGCAGGGAAAGGATCCCTCCTCTCGAGCTAGGAGGCGGAAACGGGGCTCCTCTGAATGTGGCGGACTTTCGTGCTTTCCTCTCGAGTGGAGATGGGTATGTCGGGGAACTTCTTGAGTTGCAGCAAGGGTGTGAAGGACCCTTTGGAAGTTCCAGATGTTAGATGTGTTTAGCCTCAAGACGCCTCAGCGGAAATGGGCCTCATCTCGCCTGGAGGGGAGAACCTCCTGGATTTTTTTCGAGTTGCGGCAGGTGCTCTCGACTTACGACAGGGACCTCAGGGACCCGCTCTGGTGGCCTCAGGAAAGGCCAGTCCCCATGCGAGTTGCTCGCAGGCCTCTCGGGTTTCCTCTCCCGTCAATGCCGGGGCCTAAGACCTTGTGAGGAGTCAGTTCCGGAACTGAGATTCCTCTCCAGTGCTGACATGCATCTTGGGGTACTTCTGGAGTCTACCCAGGGGAGTCAGTCCTCGTCTCGAGTGGGGCATGAAAGTGTGCTTTCCTCCCGAGCTGTAGCAGCACTGTCGCGCTTCCCTTCGCTTGGATAAAGTGATCTGTGGCTTTTCCTCGAGGCTTTCCACAGGAGGCTTTCCCACGAGGCTTTCCCACAGGGCTGTCCCACGGCCACCGTGGTGTGAGTCGATCCTCGGCTTGAAAGTCGAGGCAGTGCAGGGGAAAACAGGTTTCCCTGGAATGGACTGAGACATCTCGGGGACTCTGGGAATGGTGGCACGACCCTGGAGTTCCTCTCGCCTTTCCTGTCGAGAGCGCCTCCACTTGAGATGCGACGGGAATGCGGGAATTCTTTCCCACCACGCAGGGAAAGGATCCTCCTCTCGAGCTAGGAGGCGAAAAGGGGGCTCCTCTGAATGTGGGCGGACTTTTCGTGCTTCCTCCCGAGTGGAGATGGGTATGTCGGGGAACTTCTTGAGTTTCAGCAAGGGTGTGAAGGACCCTTTGGAAGTTCCAGGGGTTAGATGTGATTAGCCTCGAGACGCCTCATCGGAAATGGGCCTCATCTCGCCTGGAGGGAGAACCTCCTGATTTTCTCGAGTTGCGGCAGGTTCTCTCGACTTACTACGGGGACCTCAGGGACCGCTCTGGTGGCCTCAGGAAAGGCCAGTCCCCATGCGAGTGCTCGGGGGCCTCTCGGGATTCCTCTCCCGTCGATGTCGGGCCTAAGACCTTGTGTGGAGTCGGGGCCAAAACCTGAGGATTCTCTCCAGTGCTGACATGGATCTTGGGGTACTTCTGGAGTCTCCCCAGAGGAGTCAGTCCTCGTCTCGAGTGGGGGCATGCACGTGGCTTTCCTTCCGAGCTGTAGCAGCAGTGTCGCGCTTCCCTTCGCGGGATCAGGGATCTGTAGCTTTCCCTCGAGGCTTTCCCACGCAGGCTTTCCCACAGGGCTGTCCCACGTGCCACCGTGGTGTGAGTCGATCCTCGGCTTGAAAGTCGAGGCAGTGCAGGGAAAACAGGTTTCCCTGGAATGGACTGAGACATCTGGGGACTCTGGGAATGGTGGCACGACCCTGGAGTTCCTCTCGCCTTTCCTGTCGAGAGCGCTCCACTTGAGATGCGACGGGAACGCGGGAATTCTTTTCCCACCACGCAGGAAAAGGATCCCTACTCTCGAGCTATGAGGCGGAAACGGGGCTCCTCTGGATGTGGGCGGGACTCTCGTGCTTCCTCTCGAGTGGAGACGGGTATGTCGGGAACTTCTTGAGTTGCAGCAAGGGTGTGAAGGACCCTTTGGAAGTTCCCGATGTTAGATGTGACTAGCCTCGAGAGGCCTCAGCGGAAATGGGGCCTCATCTCGCCTGGAGGGGGAGAACCTCCTGGATTTTCTCGAGTTGCGGCAGGTGTTCTCGACTTACGACGGGGACCTCAGGACCCGCTCTGGTGGCCTCAGGAAAGGCCAGTCCCCATGCCAGTTGCTCGGGGGCCTCTCGGATTCCTCTCCCGTCGATGCCGGGGAATAAGACCTTGTGTGGAGTCGGTGCCGGAACCTGAGGATTCCTCTCCAGTGCTGACATGGATCTTGGGGTACTTCTGGAGTCTCCCCAAAGGGAGTCAGTCCTCGTCTCAGTGGGGCATGCACGTGCGCTTTCCTCCGAGCTGTAGCTGCAGTGTCACGCTTCCCTTTGCGTGGATCAAGGGATCTGTGGCTTTCCCTCGAGGCTTTCCCAGGAGGCTTTCCCACAGGGCTGTCCACGTGCCACCGTGGTGTGAGTCGATCCTCGGCTTGAAAGTCGAGGCAGTGCAGGGAAAACAGGTTTCCCTGGAATGGACTGAGACATCTGGGGGACTCTGGAATGGTGGCACGACCCTGGAGTTCCTCTCGCCTTTTCTGTGAGAGCGCCTCCTCTTGAGATGCGACGGGAACCGGGAATTCTTTCCCGACCACGCAGGGAAAGGATCCCTCTCTCGAGCTAGGAGGCGGAAACGGGCTCCTCTGGAGTGGGCGGACTCTCGTGCTTCCTCTCGAGTGGAGACGGGTATGTCGGGGAACTCTTGAGTTGCAGCAAGGGTGTGAAAAGACCCTTTGGAAGTTCCAGATGTTAGATGTGATTTAGCCTCAAGTCGCCTCAGCGGAAATGGGCCTCATCTCGCCTGGAGGGGAGAACCTCCTGGATTTCTCGAGTTGCGGCAGGTGCTCTCGACTTACGACGGGGACCTCAGGGACCCGCTCTGGTGGCCTCAGGAAAGGCCAGTCCCCATGCGAGTTGCTCGGGGCCTCTCGGATTCCTCTCCCGTCAATGCCGGGGCCTAAGACCTTGTGTGGAGTCGGTGCCGGAACCTGAGGATTCCTCTCCAGTGCTGACATGGATCTTGGGTACTTCTGGAGTCTCCCCAGGGAGTCAGTCCTCGTCTCGAGTGGGGCATGCACGTGGGCTTTCCTTTCCGAGCTGTAGCAGCAGTGTCGCTTCCCTTCGCCATCAAGGGATCTGGTGGCTTTCCCCGAGGCTTTCCCACGAGGCTTTCCCACAGGGCTGTCCCACGTGCCACCGTGGTGTGAGTCGATCCTCGGCTTGAAAGTCGAGGCAGTGCAGGGAAACAGGTTTCCCTGGAATGGACTGAGACATCTGGGGACTCTGGGAATGGTGGCACGACCCTGGAGTTCCTCTCGCCTTTCCTGTCGAGAGCGCTCCACTTGAGATGCGACGGGAACGCGGGGAATTCTTTCCCCACCACGCAGGAAAGGATCCCTACTCTCGAGCTATGAGGCGGAAACGGGGCTCCTCTGGATGTGGGCGGACTCTCGTGCTTCCTCTCGAGTGGAGACGGGTATGTCGGGGAACTTCTTGAGTTGCAGCAAGGGTGTGAAGGACCCTTTGGAAGTTCCAGATGTTAGATGTGATTAGCCTCGAGACGCCTCAGCGGAAATGGGCCTCATCTCGCCTGGAGGGGAGAAAACTCCTGGATTTTCTCGAGTTGCAGCAGGTGTTCTCGACTTACAACGGGGACCTCAGGGACCCGCTCTGGTGGCCTCAGGAAAGGCCAGTCCCCATGCAGTTTGCTCGGGGCCTCTCGGATTCCTCTCCCGTCGATGCCGGGGAATAAGACCTTGTGTGGAGTCGGTGCCGGAACCTGAGATTCCTCTCCAGTGCTGACATGGATGTTGGGGGAACTTCTGGAGTCTCCCCAGGTGAGTCAGTCCATCGACTCTAGTGGGGCATGAACGTGCGCTTTCCTCCGAGCTGCAGCAGCAGTGTCACGCTTCCCTTCGCGTGCATCAAGGGATATGTGGCTTTCCCTCGAGGCTTTCCCAGGAGGCTTTCCCCGAGGATTTCCCACAGGGCTGTCCCACGTGACACCGTGGTGTGAGTCAATCCTCGGCTTGAAAGTCGAGGCAGTGCAGGGAAAACAGGTTTCCCTGGAATGGACTGAGACATCTGGGGACGCTGGAAAGGTGGCACGACCCTGGAGTTCCTCTCGCCTTTCCTGTGGAGAGCGCCTCCTCTTGAGATGCGACGGGAACGCGGGAATTCTTTCCTCACCACGCAGGAAAGGATCCCTCCTCTCGAACTACGAGGCGCAAACGGGGGCTCCTCTGGATGTGGGCAGGACTCTCGTGCTTCCTCTCGAGTGGAGACGGGTATGTCGGGAACTTCTTGAGTTGAAGCAAGGGTGTGAAGGACCCTTTGGAAGTTCCAGATGTTAGATGTGATTAGCCTCGAGACGCCTCAGGGGAAATGGGCCTCAACTCGCGTGGAGAGCAGAACCTCCTGGATTTTCTCGAGTTGCGGCAGGTGCTCTCGACTTACGACGGGGACCTCAGGGACCCGCTCTGGTGCCTCAGGAAAGGCCAGTCCCCATGCGAGTTGCTCGCGGGCCTCTCGGGATTCCTTTCCCGTCAATGCCGGGCCCTAAGACCTTGTGAGGAGTCGGTTCCGGAACCTGAGGATTCCTCTCCAGTGCTTACATGGACCTTGGGGGTACTTCTGGAGTCTCCCCAGAGGAGTCAGTCCTCGTCTCGATTGGAGGCATGCACGAGCGCTTTCCTCCCGAGC
>NW_017205301.1:0-5333 GCF_001704415.2 Capra hircus
GCCGCAACTCGAGAAAATCCAGGAGGTTTCTCCCTCCAGGCGAGATGAGGCCCATTTCCGCTTTGGCTTCTCTCCAGGCAAATCACACCTAACCTCTGGAACTTCCAAAGGGGTCCTTCACACCCTTGCTGCAACTCAAGAAGTTCCCCGACATACCCGTCTCCACTCGAGAGGAACAGGAAAGTCCCGCCCACATCCAGAGGAGCCACGTTTCCGCCTCATAACTCGAGAGGTTTGATCCTTTCCCTGCGTGGTCGGAAAGAATTCGCGGCGTTCCCGTCCATCTCAAGAGGAGGCGCTCTCCAGAGGAAAAGCGAGAGGAACTCCAGGGTCGTGCCACCATTCCCAGAGTCCCAAAGATGTCTCAGTCCATTCCAGGGAAACCTGTATTCCCTGCACTGCCTCGACTTTCAAGCCGAGGATCGACTCACACCACAGTGGCACGTGGGACAGCCCTGTGAGAAAAGCCTCGTGGGAAAGCCTCGAGGGAAAGCCACAGATCCCTTGATCCACGCAAAGGGAAGTGTGACACTGCTGCTACAGCTCGGGAGGAAAGCGCACGTGCATGGACCCACTCGAGATGAGGCCTGACACCCCTGGGGGGGACTCCAGAAGTACCGCCAAGATCTATGTCAGCCCTGGAGAGGAATTCTCAGGTTCCGGCACCGACTCCACACAAGGCCTTAGGCCCCGGCATCGACGGGAGAGGAATCCCGAGAGGCACCAGAGCAACTCGCATGGGGACTGGCCTTTCCTGAGGCCACCAGAGCGGGTCCCTGAGGTCCCCGTCGTAAGTCGAGAGCACCTGCCGCAACTCGAGAAAATCCAGGAGGTTCTCCCCTTCAGGCGAGCTGAGTCCTATTTCCGCTGAGGTATCTCGAGGCTAATCACACCTGACGTCTGGAACTTCCAAAGGGTCATTCACACCCTAGCTGCAACTCAAGAAGTTCCCCGACATACCCGACTCCACTCGAGAGGAAGCACGAGAGTCCCGCCCACATCCAGAGGAGCCCTGTTTCCGCCTCCTAGCTCGAGAGGAGGGATCCTTTCCCTGCGTGTCGGGATAGAATTCCCGGTGTTCCCGTCGCATCTCAAGAAGAGGCGCTCTCCACAGTAAAGGCGAGAGGAACTCCAGGGTCGTGCCACCATTCCCAGAGTCCCCTGGATGTCGCATTCCATTCCTGGGAAACCTGTTTTCCCTGCACTGCCTCGACTTTCAAGCCGAGGATCGACTCACACCACGGTGGCACGTGGGACAGCCCTGTGGGAAAGAATCGTGGGAAAGCCTCTTAGGAAAGCCTCGAGGGAAAGCCACAGATCCGTTGATCCACACGAAGGGAAGCGTGACACTGCTGCTACATCTCGGGAGGAAAGCGCATGTGAATGCCCCCACTCGAGTAGAGGACTGCACTGCACTGGGAGACGCCAGAAGTACCCCAAGATCCATGTCAGCACTGGAGAGGAATCCTCAGGTTCCAGCAGCGACTCCACACAAGATCTTAGGCCCCGGCATCGACGGGAGAGGAATCCCGACAGGCCCCCAAGCAACTCGCATGGGGACTGGCCTTTCCTGAGGCCACCAGAGCGGGTTCCTGAGGTCCCCGTCGTAAGTTGAGAGCACCATCCGCAACTCGAGAATATCCAGGAGGTTCTCCCCTCCAGGTGACATGAGGCCCATTTCCGCTGATGCGTCTCAAGTCTAATCACATCTAACATCTGGAACTTCCAAAGGGTAATTCACACCCTTGCTGCAACTCCAAGAAGTTCCCTGACATACCCGTCTCCACTCGAGAGGAAGCACGAGAGTCCCGCCCACATTCAGAGGAGACCCGTTTCCACCTCTTAGCTAGAGAGGTTTGATCCTTTCCCTGCGTGGTCGG
Organism: Capra hircus; assembly: GCF_001704415.2. Taxonomy (NCBI): domain Eukaryota; kingdom Metazoa; phylum Chordata; class Mammalia; order Artiodactyla; family Bovidae; genus Capra; species Capra hircus. The sequence continues at coordinate 1,881 of NW_017205301.1, forward strand.
GAAAGAATTTGCACCATTCCCGTCGCATCTCAAGAGGAGGCGCTCTCCAGAGGAAAGGCGAGACGAACTCCAGGGTCGTGCCACCATTCCCAGAGTCCCCCAGATGTCTCAGTCCATTCCAGGGAAACCTGTATTCCCTGCACTGCCTCGACTTTCAAGCCGAGGATCGACTCACACCACAGTGGCACATGGCACAGCCCTGTGGGAAAGCCTCTTGGGAAAGCCTGGAGAGAAAGCCACAGATCCCTTATCCATGCCGAAGGAAGCGGGACACTGCTGCTACAGCTCAGGGAGGAAAGCGCTCGTGCATGGCCCCACTCGAGACGAGGACTGCCACCCCTGGGGAGACTCCAGAAGTACCCCAAGATCCATGTCAGCACTGGAGAGGAAACCTCAGGTTCCGGCACCGACTCCACACAATGGTAGGCCCCGGCATCGATGGGAGAGGAATCCCGAGAGCCCTAGAGCAACTCGCATTGGGACTGGCCTTTCCTGAGGCCACATCAGCGGGTCCCTGAGGTCCCCGTCGTAAGTCGAGAGCACCTGCCACAACTCGAGAAAATCTAGGAGGTTCTCCCCTCCAGGCGAGCTGAGTCCCATTTCCGCTGAGGTATCTCGAGGCTAATCACACCTGACCTCTGGAACTTCCAAAGGGTCCTTCACACCCTTGCTGCAACTCAAGAAGTTCCCCGACATACCCGTCTCCACTCAAGAAGAACCCGAGCGTCCCGCCCATATCCAGAGTGGCCCCGTTTCCGCCTGCAAGCTCGAGAGGAGGGATCCTTTCCCTGCGTGGTCGGGAAAGAATTCCTAGCGTTCCCGTCTCATCTCAAGAGGAGGCGCTCTCCACAGGAAAGGCGAGAGGAACTCCAGGATCGGGCCCCATTCCCAGAGTCCCCCAGATGTCTCAGTCCATTCCAGGGAAACCTGTTTTCCCTTCACTGCCTCGACTTTCAAGCCGAGGACCGACTCACACCGCGATGGCACGTTGGACAGCCCTGTGGGAAAGCCTCGTGGGAAAGCCTCGTGGGAAAGCCTCGAGGGAAAGCCACAGATCCCTTGATCCATGCAAAGGGAAGTGTGACACTGCTGCTACAGCTCGGGAGGAAAGCGCACGTGCATGGACCCACTCGAGATGAGGCCTGACACCCCTGGGGTGACTCCAGAAGTACGCCAAGATCTATGTCAACCCTGGAGAGGAATTCTCAGGTTCCGGCACCGACTCCACACAAGGCCTTAGGCCCGGCATCGACGGGAGAGGAATCCCGAGAGGCACCAGAGCAACTCGCATGGGGACTGGCCTTTCCTGAGGCCACCAGAGCGGGTCCCTGAGGTCCCCGTCCGTAAGTCGAGAGCACCTGCCGCAACTCGAGAAAATCCAGGAGGTTCTCCCCTCTAGGCCAAATGAGGCCCATTTCCGCTGAGGCGTCTCGAGGCTAATCACACCTAACCTCTGGAACTTCCAAAGGGTCCTTCACACCCTTGCTGCAACTCAGGAAGTTCCCCAACATATTCCGACTCCACTCGAGAGGAAAGCACGAGAGTCCTGCCCACATCCAGAGGAGCCCCGTTTCAGCCTCCTAGCTCGAGAGGAGTGATCCTTTCACTGCGTGGTCGGATAGAATTCCCGGTGTTCCTGTCACATCTCAAGAGGAGGCGCTCTCCACAGGAACGGCGAGAGGAACTCCAGGGTCGTGCCACCATTCCCAGAGTCCCCTGGATGTCTCAGTCCATTCCAGGGAAACCTGTTTTCCCTGCACTGCCTCGACTTTCAAGCCGAGGTCGACTCACACCACGGTGGCACGTGGACAGCCCTGTGGGAAAGCCTCGTGGAAAGCCTCTTGGGAAAGCCTCGTGGGAAAGCCTCGAGGAAAGCCGAGGGAAAGCCACATATCCTTGATCCAGGCGAATGAAAGCGCGACACTGCTGCTACAGTTCGGGAGGAAAGCGCACGTGCATGCCCCCACTCGAGACGAGGACTGACTCCCCTGGGAGACTCGGAAGTACCCCAAGATCCATGTCTGCACTGGAGAGGAATCCTCAGGTTCCGGCATCGACTCCACACAAAGTCTTAGGCCCCGGCATCGACGGTAGAGGAATCCCGAGCAGCCCCCACGAGCAACTCGCATGGGGACTGGCCTTTCCTGAGGCCACCATAGCGGGTCCCTGAGGTCCCCGTCGTAAGTCGAGAGCACCTTCCGCAACTCGAGAAAACCCAGGAGGTCTCCCCTCCAGGCGAGATGAGGCCCATTTCACTGAGGCGTCTCGAGGCTATTCACACCACACCTCTGGAACTACCAAAGGGTCCTTCACACCCTTGCTGCAACTCAAGAATATCCCGACCATACCCGTCTCCACTCGAGTGGAAGCACGTGAGTCCCGCCCAATCCAGAGGAGCCCCGTTTCTGTCTCCTAGCTCGAGAGCAGGGATTCTTTCCCTGCGTGTTTACGAAAGAATTCCCGACGTTCCCGTCGCATCTCAAGAGGCGGTGCTCTTTACAGGAAGGCGAGAGGAACTCCAGGGCCGTGCCACCATTCCCAGAGTTCCCCAGATGTCTCAGTCCCTTCCAGGAAAAACCTTTTTTCCCTGCACTGCCTCGACTTTCAAGCCGAGGATCGACTCACAGCACGGTGGCACGTGGACAGCCCTGTGGAAGCCTCGTAGGAAATCCTCGAGGAAAGACACAGATCCCTTGATCCACGCGAAGGGAAGCGTGACACTGCTGCTACAGCTCGGGAGGAAAGCGCACGTGCGTGCCCCCACTCGAGACGAGGACTGACTCCCCTGGGGAGACTCCAGAAGTACCCCAAGATCCATGTCAGCACTGGAGAGGAATCCTCAGGTTCCGCACCGACTTCAGTCAAGGTCTTAGGCCCCGGCATCTATGGGAGAGAATCCCGAGAGGCCCCAGAGCAACTCGCATGGGGACTGGCATTTCATGAGGCCACCAGAGTTGTCCCTGAGGTCCACATCGTAAGTCGAGAGCACCTCCCGCAACTCGAAAAAATCCAAGAGGTTATCCCCTCCAGGCGAGATGAGGCCCATTTCCGCTGAGGCAACTGGGGGTAATCACACTTTAAACTCTGGAAATTCGAAAGGGTCCTTCACACTCTTGCTGCAACTCAACAAGTTCCCCCGACATACCCGTCTCCACTCAAGAGGAATCCGAGAGTTCCGCCCATATCAGAGTGCCCCGTTTCCGCCTGCTAGCTCGAGAGGAGGGATCCTTTCCCTGCGTGGCGGGAAAGAATTCCGAGAGTTCCCGTCGCATCTCAAGAGGTGCTCTGAAGTAACTCCAGGCGTCCAGCCACCATTCCAGAGAGTCCCCCAGATGTCTAAGTCCATTCCAGGGAAACCTGTTTTTCCTTCAATGCCTCGACTTCAAGCCGAGGATCGACTCACAACACAGTGGCACGGGGACAGCCCTGTGGAAAGCCTCGTGGAAAGCCTCG
>NW_017205302.1:0-5332 GCF_001704415.2 Capra hircus
GTGCCACCATTCCATAGACCACAGATCCCTTGATCCCGCGAGGGAAGAGCGACATTCTGCTACAGCTCGGAAGGAAAGCGCACGTGCATGCCACCACTCTAGACGAAGACTGACTCCCTGGGGAGACTGCAGAAGTACCCCAAGATCCATGTCAGCACTGGAGAGGAATGCTCAGGTTCGGGCACTGTTCCACACAAGATCTTAGGCCCCAACATCGACGGGAGATGAAACCCGAGAGGCCCCCGTGTAACTCGCATGGGGACTGACCTTTCTTGAGGCCACCATAGCGGGTCCCTGTGGTCCCCGTCGTAAATCGAGAGCACATGCCGCAACTCGAGAAAATCCAGGAGGTTCTCCCCTCCAGGCGAGATGAGGCCCATTTGCGCTGAGGCGTCTCGAGGCTAATCACACCTAACATCTGTAAATTCCAAAGGGTCCTTCACACCCTTGCTGCAACTCAAGAAGTTACCCGACATACCCGTCTCCACTCGAGAGGAAGCTCGAGAATCCCGCCCACATCCAGAGGAGCCCCGTTTCTGCCTCTTAGCTCGAGAGGAGGGATCCTTTCACTGCGTGGTGGGGAAAGAATTCCCCGCGTTCCCGTCGCATCTCAAGAAGAGGCGCTCTCCACAGGAAAGGCGAGAGGAACTCCAGGGTCGTGCCACCATTCCCCGAGACCCCAGATTTCTCAGTCCATTCCAGGGAAACCTGTTTTCCCTGCAATGCCTCGACTTTCAAGCCGAAGATCGACTCACACCACGGTGGCACTTGTAACAGCCCTGTGGGAAAGCCTCGTGGGAACCTCGTGGGAAAGCCTCGAGGGAAAGCCACAGATCCCTTGATCCACGCGAAGGGAAGCGTGACACTGCTGCTACAGCTCGAGAGGAAAGCGCACGTGCAGGCCCCCACTTGAGACGAGGACTGACTCCCCTGGGGAGACTTAGAAGTACCCCAAGATCCATGTCAGCACTGGAGAGGAACACTCAGGTTCCGGCACCGATGCAAACAAGGTCTTAAGCCAGCGTGACACTGCTGCTACAGCTCGAGAGGAAAGCGCACGTGCAGGCCCCCACTTGAGACGAGGACTGACTCCCTGGGGAAACTCAGAAGTACCCCAAGATCCATGTCAGCACTGGAGATGAATCCTCAGGTTCCGGCACGGACTCCAAACAAGGTCTTAGGCCCCGACTTCGACGGGATAGGAATCCCGAGAGGCCCCCGAGCAACTCGCATAGGGACTGGCCTTTCCTGAGGCCACCAGAGCGGGTCCCTGAGGTCCCCGTCGTAGGTCGAGAGCACCTGCCGCAACTCGAGAAAATCCAGGAGGTTCTCCCCTCCAGGCGAGATGAGGCCCATTTCCGCTGAGGCGTCTCGAGGCTATTCACACCTAACCTCTGGGAATTCCAAAGGGTCCTTCACACCCTTGCTGCAACTCAAGAAGTTCCCCGACTTACCCGTCTCCACTCGAGAGGAAGCACGAGACTCCTGCCCACATCCAGAGGAGCCCCGTTTCCGCCTGCTAGATCGATGGAGGGATCCTTTCCCTGCGTGCTCCGGAAAAAATTCCCGGTGTTTCCGTCGCATCTCAAGAGGAGGTGCTCTCCACAGGAAAGGTGAGCGGAACTCCAGCGTCGTGCCACCATTCCCAGAGTCCCCCAGATGTCTCAGTCCATTCCAGGGAACCTGTTTTCCCTGCACTGCCTCGACTTTCAAGCCGAGGATGGACTCACACCACGGTGGCACGTGGGACAGCCCTGTGGGAAAGCCTCCTGGGAAAGCCTCCTGGAAAGCCTCCTGGGAAAGCCTCGATGGAAAGCCACAAATCCCTTGATCCACGCGAATGGAAGCGCTACACTGCTGCCTCAACTCGGGAGGAAAGCGCACGTGCATGCTCCCTCTCGAGATGAGGACTGACTCCCCGGGGGAGACTCCAGATGTACCCCAAGATCCATGCCAGCACTGGAGAGGAATCCTCAGGTTCCGGCACCGACTCCACACAAGGTCTTAGGCCCCGGCATCGAAGGGAGAGGAATCCGGAGAGGCCCCCGAGCAACTCGCATGGGGTCTGGCCTTTCCTGAGGCCACAGAGCGGGTCCCTGAGGTCCCCGTCGAAGTCGAGAGCACCTGCCGCAACTCGATAAAATCCAGGAGGTTCTCCCCTCCAGGCGACATGAGGCCCATTTCCACTGAGGCGTCTCGAGGCTAATCACATCTAACATCTGGAACATCCAAAGGGTCTTTCACACCCTTGCTGTAACTCAAGAAGTTCCCCGACATACCCGTCTCCACTCGAGAGGAAGCACGAGAGTTCTGCCACATCCAGAGGAGCCCCGTTTCCGCCTCCTAGCTCGAGAGGAGGATCGTTTCCCTGCGTGGTCGGGAAAGAATTCCCGGTTCCCGTCGCATCTCAAGAGGAGGCCTCTCCACACAGGAAAGGCGAGAGGAACTCCAGGTCGTGACACCATTTCCCAGAGTCCCCCAGATGTCTCAGTCCATTCCAGGGAAACCTGTTTTCCCTGCACTGCTGGACTTTCAAAGCCGAGGATCGACTCACACCACGGTGGCACGTGGACAGCCCTGGGAAAGCTCTGTGGGAAAGCCTCGGAAAGCCACAGATCCCTTGATCCACGCGAAGGGAAGCGTGACACTGCTGTTACAGCTCGGGAGGAAAGCGCACGTGCATGCCCCCACTCGAGACGAGGACTGACTGCCCTGGGAGACTCCAGAAGTACCCCAAGATCCATGTCAGCAATGGAGAGGAATCCTCAGGGTCGGGCACCGACTCCACACAAGGTCTTAGGCCCCGGCATCGACGGGAGAGGAATCCGAGAGGCCCCGAGCAACTCGCATGGGGACTGGCCTTTCCTGAGGCCACCAGAGCGGGTCCCTGAGATCCCCGATGTAAGTCGAGAGCACCTGTCGCAACTCGAGAAAATCCAGGAGGTTCTCCCCTCCAGGCGAGATGAGGCCCATTTCCGCTGAGGAGTCTTGAGGCTAATCACATCTAACATCTGGAACTTCCAAAGGGTCCCTCACACCTTTGCTGCAACTCAAGAAGTTCCCCGACATACCCGTCTCCTTTCGAGAGGAAGCACGAGAGTCCCGCCCACAACCAGAGGTGCCGCGTTTCCGCCTCCTAGCTCGAGAGGAGGATCCTTTCCCTGCGTGATCGGGAAAGAATTCCCAGTGTTCCCGTTGCATCTCAAGAGGAGGCCCTCTCCACAGGAAAGGCGATAGGAACTCCAGTGTCGTGTCACCATTCCAGAGCACCCAGAATTCTCAGTCCATTCCAGGGAAACCTGTTTTCCCTGCACTGCCTCGACTTTCAAGCCGAGGATCGACTCACATCACGGTGGCACATGGGACAGCCCTGTGGGAAAGCCTGGTGGGAAAGCCTCGTGGGAAGCTCGTGGAATGCCTCGAAGGAAAGCCACAGATCCTTTGATCCATGGGAAGGGAAGCGTGACACTGCTGCTACAGCTGGGAGGAAAGCACACGTGCATGCCCCCACTCGAGAGGAGGACTGACTCCCCTGGGGAGACTGCAGAAGTACCCCAAGATCCATGTCAGCACTGGAGAGGAATCCTCAGTTTCGGGCACCGACTCCACACAAGGTCTTAGGCCCCGGCATCGACGGGAGAGGAATCCCGAGAGGCCCCCGAGCAACTCGCATGGGGACTGGGCTTTCCTGAGGCCACCAGAGCGGGTCCCTGATGTCCCCGTCGTAAGTCGAGAGCACCTGCCGCAACTTGAGAAAATCCAGGAGGTTCTCCCCTCCAGGCGAGATGAGGCCCATTTGCGCTGAGGCCTCTCGAGGCTAATGACACCTAACTTCTGGAACTTCCAAAGGGTCCTTCACACCCTTGCTGCAACTCAAAAAGTTCCCCGACATACCCGTCTCCACTCGAGAGGAAGCACGAGAGTCCGCCCACATCCAGAGGAGCCCGTTTCCGCCTCCTAGCTCGAGAGGAGGGATCCTTTCCCTGCGTGGTCGGGAAAGAATTCCCGGCGTTTCCATCGCATCTCAAGAGGAGGCGCTCTCCACAGGAAAGGCTAGAGGAACTCCAGGGTCGTGCCATCATTCCCAGAGTCCCCGAGATGTCTCAGTGCATTCCAGGGAAACCTGTTTTCCCTGCACTGCCTCGACTTTCAAGCCGAGGATCGACTCACACCACGGTGGCACGTGGGACAGCCCTGTGGGAAAAGCCTCGGAAGCCTCGTGGGAAAACCTCCAGGGAAAGCCACAGATCCCTTGATCCACGCGAAGGAAGCGCGACACTGCTGCTACAGCTCGGGAGGAAAGCGCACGTGCATGCCCCCACTCGAGACGAGGACTGACTCCCCTGGGGAGACTGCAGAATTACCCCAAGATCCTTTTCAGCGCTGGAGAGGAATGCTCAGGTTCCGGCAAAGACTCCACACAAGGTCTTAGGCCCCGGCATCGACGGGAGAGGAATCCCAGAGAGTCCGCCAAGCAACTCGCTTGGGGACTGTCCTTTCCTGAGATCACCAGAGCGGGTCCCTGTGGTCTCCGTCGTAAGTCGTGAGCACTGCCGCCCACTCGAGAAAATCCAGGAGGTTCTCCCCTCCAGGCGAGGTGAGGCCCATTTCCGCTGAGGCGTCTCGAGCTAATCACACCTAACCTCTGGAACTTCCAAAGGGTCCTTCACACCCTTGCTGCAACTCAAGAATTTTCCGACATACCCATCTCCACTCGAGAGGAAGCTCGAGAGTTCTGCCACATCCAGAGGAGCCCCGTTTCCACCTCCTAGCTCGAGAGGAGGGATCCTTTCCTGCGTTTTCGGGAAAGAATTCCTGGCGATCCGTCGCATCTCAAGAGGAGGCGCTCTCCACAGGAAAGGCGAGAGGAACTCCAAGGTCGTGCCACCATTTCCAGAGTCCCCAGATGTCTCAGTCCATTCCAGGGAAACCTGTTATCCCTGCACTGCCTCGACTTCAAGCTGAGGATCAACTCACACCACGGTGGCACGTGGGACAGCCCTGTGGAAAACCCTCGTGGGAAAGCCTCGAGGGAAAGCCACATATCCGTTGATCCACGCGACGGAAGCGCCACATTGCTGTTACAGCTCAGGAGGAAAGCGCACGTGCATGCCCCCACTTGAGGACGAGGACTGACTCCCTTGTGGAGACTGCAGAAGTACCCCAAGATCCATGTCATCACTGAAGAAGAATGCTCAGGTTCTGGCACCGACTCCACACAAGGTCTTAGGGCCCCGCATCGACTGAGAGGAATCCCGAGAGGCCCCCGAGCAGCTCGCAAGGGGACTAGCCATTCCTGAGGGAAACAGCAGCGTGTCCCTGAGGTCCCCGA
>NW_017205303.1:0-5332 GCF_001704415.2 Capra hircus
CAGCTCGGGAGGAAAGCGCACGTGCATGCCCCACTCGAGACGAAGACTGACACCCCTGGGGAGACTCGAGAAGTACCCCAAGATCCATGTCAGCACTGGAGAGGAATCCTCAGCTTCCGGCACCGACTCCACACAAGGTCTTTAGGCCCCGGCATAGACGGGAGAGGAATCATGAGAGGCCCCGAGCAACTCGCATGGGGACTGGCCTTTCCTGAGGGCCACCAGAGCGGGTCCCTGAGGTCCCCGTCGTAAGTCGAAAGCACCTGCTGCAACTCGAGAAATCCAGGAGGTTCTCCCCTCCAGGCGAGATGAGGCCCATTTCCGCTGAGGCGTCTCGAGGCTAATCACACCAAACCTCTGGAACTTCCAAAGGGTTCTTCACACCCTTGCTGCAACTCAAGAAGTTCCCTGACATACCCGTCTCCACTTGAGAGGAAGCACGAGAGTCCCGGCCACATCCAGAGGGGAGCCCCGTTTCTGCCTCCTAGCCTGAGATGAGGGATCCTTTCCCTGCGTGGTCGGGAAAGAATTCCCGGCGTTCTCGTCGCATCTCAAGAGGAGGCGCTCTCCACAGGAAAGGTGAGAGGAACTCCAGGGTCGTGCCACCATTCCCAGAGACAACCAGATGTCTCAGGCCATTCCAGGGAAACCTGTTTTCCCTGCACTGCCTCGACTTTCAAGCCGAGGATCGACTCAAACCACGGTGGCACGTGGGACAGCCCTGGGAAAGCCTCGTGGGAAAGCCTCGTAGGAAAAGCCTCGAGGAAAGCCCCTGATCCCTTGATCCACGCGAAGGGAATCGTGACACTGCTGCTACAGATCGGGAGGAAACCACATGTGCATGCCCCCAACTCGAGACGAGGACTGACTCCACTGTGGAGACTCCAGAAGTACCCCAAGATCCAAGTCATCACTGGAGAGGAATCCTCAGATTCCATCACAGACTTCACACAAGGTCTTCGGCCGGGGCTTCAAACGGAGAGGAATCCCGAGAGGCTCTAGAGCAACTGCATGGGGACTGGCCTTTCCTGAGGCCACCAGAGCGGGTCCCTGAGGTCCCAGTCGTAAGTCTAGAGCACCTGCCGCTACTCGAGAAAATCCAGGGGGTTCTCCCATCAATGCGAAATGAGGCCCATTTCCGCTGAGGCGTCTCGAGTCTAATCACACCTAACTTCTAAAACTTCCAAAGGGTACTTCACACCTTTGCTGCAACTTAAGAAGTTCCCCGACACACCTGTCTCCACTCGAGAGGAAGCACAAGAGTCCCGTCCACTTTCAGAGGTGACCCGTTTCCGCCTCATAGCTCTAGAAGAGGGATCGTTTGCCTGCGTGGTCAGGAAAGAATTCCCGGTGTTCCTGTTCTGTCTCAAAAGAAGATGCTCTCTACATGAAAGGCGAGAGGAACTCCAGGGTCGTCCCATCGTTCCCTGAGTCCCCCAGATGTCTCAGTACATTCCAGGGAAACCTGTTTTCCCTGCACTGCCTCGACTTTCAAGCCGAGGATCAACTCACACCACAGTGGCACGTGGGACAGCCCTGTGGAAAGCCTCGTGGGAAAGCCTCATGGGAAAGCCTCCTGGGAAACCCAGTGATCCCTTGACACGCGATGGGAAGCGTGACAATGATGCTACAGCTCGGGAGGAAAGCGCACGAGCATGCCCCCACTCGAGACGAGAAGTGACTCCCCTGGGAAGACTCCAGCAGTACCCCAAGATCCATGTCAGCACAGGAGAGGAATCCTCAGGTTCCGGCACCGACTCCACACAAGGTCTTAGGCCCCCGGCATCGCCGGGAGAAGAATCCGAGAGGCCCCGAGCAACTGGCATGGGGACTGGCCTTTCCAGAGGCAACCAGAGCGGGTCCCTGAAGTCCCCATGGTAAGTCGAGAGCACCTGCCACAACTCTTGAAAATCCAGGAGGTTCTCCCCTCCAGGCGAGATGAGGCCCATTTCCCTGAGGCGTCTCGACGCTAATCACACCTAACCTCTGGAACTTCCCAAGGGTCCTTCACACCCTTGCTGCAACTCAAGAAGTTCCCCGTCATACCCGACTCCACTCGAGAAGAAGGACGAGAGTCCCGCCCACATACAGAGGAGCCCCGTTTCTTCCTCATAGCTCTAGAGGAGGGATCCTTTCCCTGCGTGGTCGGGAAAGTATTCCCGGAGTTCCCGTCGCATCTCAAGAGGAGGCGCTCTCAACTTGAAACGGGAGAGGAACTCCAGGTTCGTGCCACCGTTCCCACACTCCTCCAGATGTCTCATTCCATTCCACGGAAACCTATTTTCCCTGCACTGCCTCGAATTTCAAGCTGAGGATCGACTCACACCACGGTGGCATGTGGGACAGCCCTGTGAGAAAGCCTCGTGGGAAAGTATCCTGAGAAAACCTCGAGGAATGCCACAGATCCCATGACCAGGCGAAGGGAAGCGTGACACTGCTGCTACAGCTCGGGAGGAAACCCCACGTGCATGCCCCCACTCGAGACCAGGACTGACTCCCCTGGGAGACTCCAGAAGTACCCCAAGATCCATGTCAGCACTGGAGAGGAATCCTCAGATACCGGCACCGACTCCACACAAGGTCTGAGGCCCTGACATCGACGGGAGACGAATCCCGAGAGGCCCCCGAGCAACTCGCATGGGGACTGCCCTTTCCTGAGGCCACCACAGCGGGTCCCTGAGGTCCCCGTCGTAAGTCGAGAGCACCAGCCGCAACTCGAGAAAATCCAGGAGGTTCTCCGTTCCAAGCGAGATGAGGCCCATTTCCGCTGAGGCGACTAGAGGCTATTCACACCTAAACTCTGGAACTTCCAAAGGGTCCTTCACACCCTTGCTGAAACTCAAGAAGTTCCGCGACATACCCGTCTCCACTCAAGAGGAAGCACGAGAGTCCCGCCCACATCCAGAGGAGCCCCGTTTCAGGCTCCTAGCTCGAGAGGAGGGATCCTTTACCTGCGTGGTCGGGAAAGAATTCCCGGCGTTCCCGTCGCATCTCAAGAGGAGGCGCTCTCCACAGGAAAGGCGAGAGGAACTCCAGGGTCGTGCCACCATTCCCAGAGTCCCCCAGATGCCTCAGTCCATTCCAGGGAAACCAGTTTTCCCTGCACTGCCTCGACTTTCAAGCCGAGGATCGACTCACAACACGGTGGCACGTGGGACAGCCCTGTGGGAAAGCCTCAGGGGGAAAGCCTTTTGGGAAAGCCTCGAGGGAATGCCCCAGATCCCTTGTTCCACGCGAAGGGAAGCGTGACACTGCTGCTACAGCTGGGAGGAAAGCGCATGTACATGCCCCCACTCGAGACGAGGACTGACTCCCATGGGGAGACTCCAGACGTACCCCAAGATCCATGTCAGCACTGGAGAGGAATCCTCAGGTTCCGGCACTGACTCCACACAAGGTCTTAGGCCCCAGCATCGACGGGAGAGGAAACCCGAGAGGCCCCCGAGAGCCCACCGAGTAACTCGCATGGGGACTGGCCTTTCCTGAGGCCACCAGAGAGGGTCCCTGAGGTCCCCGACGTAAGTCGAGAGCACCTGCCGCAACTCGAGAAAATCCGGGAGGTTCTCCCCTCCAGGCGAGATGAGGCCCATTTCCGCTGAGGCGTCTCGAGGCTAATCACACCTAAACTCTGGAACTTCCAAAGGGTACTTCACACCCATGCTGCAACTCAAGAAGTTCCACGACATACCCGACTCCACTAGAGAGGAAGCACGAGAGTCCCGCCCACATCCAGGAGCCCATACGCCTCCTAGCTCGAGAGGACGGATCCTTTCCCCGCGTTGTCGGGAAACAATTCCCGGCGTTCCCATCGCATCTCAAGTGGAGGGCGCTCTCCACAGGAAAGGCGAGACGTACTCCAGGGTCTTGCCACATTCCCAGAGTCCCCCAGATGTCTCAGTCCATTCCAGGGAAACCTGTTTTCCCTGCACAGCCTCGACTTTCAAGCCGAGGATCGACTCACACCACGGTGACACGTGGGACAGCCCTGTGGGAAAGCGTCGTGGGAAAGCCTCGTGGGAAAGCCTCGAGGGAAAGCCACAGATCCCTTGATCCACTCGAAGGGAAGCGTGACACGGCTGCTAAAGCTGGGAAGGAAAGCTCATGTGCATGCCCCCACTCGAGACGAGGACTGACTCCCCTGGGGAGACTCCAGACGTACCCCAAGATCCATGTCAGCACTGGAGAGGAATCCTCAGGTTCCGGCACTGACTCCACACAAGGTCTTAGGCCCCAGCATCGACGGGAGAGGAAACCCGAGAGGCCCCCGAGGCCACCGAGTAACTCGCTTGGGGACTGGCCTTTCCTGAGGCCACCAGAGAGGGTCCCTGAGGTCCCCGACGTAAGTCGAGAGCACCTGCCGCAACTCGAGAAAATCCAGGAGGTTCTCCCCTCCAGGCGAGATGAGGCCCATTTCCGCTGAGGCGTCTCGAGGCTAATCACACCTAAACTCTGGAACTTCCAAAGGGTCCTTCACACCCATGCTGCAACTCAAGAAGTTCCCCGACATACCCATCTCCACTCGAGAGGAAGCACGAGAGTCCCGCCCACATCCAGAGGAGCCCCGTTTCCACCTCCTAGCTCGAGAGGAGGGATCCTTTCCCTGGATGCTCGGGAAAGAATTCCCGACGTTCAGTCGCATCTCAAGGGGAGGCGCTCTCCACAGGAAAGGCGAGAGGAACTCCAGGGTCGTGCCACCGTTCCCTGAGTACCCCAGATGTCTCAGTCCATTCCAGGGAAACCTGTATTCCCTGCACTGCCTTGACTTTCAAGCCGAGGATCGACTCACACCACAGTGGCACGTGGGACAGTCCTGTGGGAAAGCCTCCTGGGAAAGCCTCGAGGGAAAGCCACAGATCCCTTGATCCACGCGAAGGGAAGCGGGACACTGCTGCTACAGCTCGGGAGGAAAGCGCACGTGCATGGCCCCACTCGAGACGAAGACTGACACCCCTGGGGAGACTCGAGAAGTACCCCAAGATCCATGTCAGCACTGAGAGGAATCCTCAGCTTCCGGCACCGACTCCACACAAGGTCTTAGGCCCTGGCATCTACGGGAGAGGAATTCCCGCGAGGCCCCAGAGCAACTCGCATGGGGCCTGGCCTTTCCTGAGGGCCACCAGAGCGGGTCCTGAGGTCCCCGTCGTAAGTCGAGGGCACCTGCCGCAACTCGAGAAAATCCAGGAGGTTCTACCCTCCAGGCGAGATGAGGCCCATTTCCGCTGAGGCGTCTCCAGGCTAATCACACCTAACCTATGGAACTTACAAAGGGTCCTTCACGCCCTTGCTGCAACTCAAGAAGCTCCCCCACACACCCGTCTCCACTCGAGAGGAA
>NW_017205304.1:0-5331 GCF_001704415.2 Capra hircus
TCCTGGATTTTCTCGAGTTGCGGCAGGTACTGTGGACTTAGACGGGGACCTCAGGGACCGCCCTGGTGGCCTCAGGAAATGCCAGTCCCCATGCGAATTGCTCGGGGCCTCTCGGATTCCTCTCCCGTCGATGCCGGGCGGCTAAGACCTTGTGTGTAGTCGATGCCGGAACCTGAGGATTCCTCTCCAGCCCTGACATGGATCTTGGGGTACTTCTGGAGTCCCCCAGGGAAGTCAGTCCGCGTCTCGAGTCGGGGCATGCACGTGCGCTTTCCTCCGAGCTGTAGCAGCAGTGTCGCGCTTCCCTTTGCGTGGATCAACGGATCTGTAGCTTTCCCTCGAGGCTTTCCAGGAGGCTTTCCACGAGGCTTTCCCACAGGGCTGTCCCAGTGCCACCGTGGTGTGAGTCGTTCCTTGGGTTGAAAGTCGAGGCAGTGCAGGGAAAACAGGTTTCCCTGGAATGGACTGAGACATCTGGGGGACTCTGGGAATGGTGGCACGACCCTGGAGTTCCTCTCGCCTTTCCTGTGGAGAGCGCCTGCCGGAAGCCTTTGTGAGGAATCCCGCCCGTGACAAGGTCATGAGGAAGGAAGCTGACATACGCAAGGCGTGCTCAGACTTCAGGGGCCCTCTGGAAATTCCTAAGCATGTACCCCAACAAAAATCTGCCGGCTTTTGTGCTCTGCTTTTCCACTCTTCTGACATTTTCTGGAAAAAGTCAATTCAGGGCTTTAGTCTTCTGCATTTGAAAGAGTGTTTCAATCCAAAAAACCCTCCGATGGCTTTCTAGCCTGCCTGCAGGACTCTGCAAGTGTGTTTGTTTGAGGCCTCCTGACCGCAGGAGGCACAGGAAGCTTAAAACATCCTAGGAATGTAGGGGCTTCCGAGGAGTCAAAATCTTTAGAATAGGACTGATTATAAGTTTCATTTGTTGAGTCAATGTTTGCTGCCAAATTTTCATATCCTTTATTTTTAGATATAGTTGGTATATAGAAAAAACAAGTAGTAGACCTAGTATTAGCAACATTAGATCCTCGAGTTAAGTACCTTCTTTGTTATATCCCACTGCACCTTTGTTCTATCGCACTGCACCTTTGTTCTATAGAGATGTAACTTTAATGCTTTAAGGAGATGCAGATTAAAAAAAACACTTCAGGGGAAACAAAATTAACATTCATTAAGGAAGAGAGCTAAAAAGTGTTAACAAGCCTCTTGGCCAGAAGATAATGTAAATCACCAGAGACCTTTTGTATACAAAATGATGTATAGAAAGAGTCTGCGCTGCGAACGCTACATAATTCTGTGTTACCCATTGATCTCCCATGTTTTATCAAAAGTATAAAAGGCCTTCTGAACAATAAAGGATTGGACCAGTTTCTCGAACTAGTCTCTCGGCCTAGTTTCTTGGACTCTGGATCCCCCCCATGTCTCTCTCTCTCTCTTCTTCTCTCCCCTTCCCTCTCTCTGCTCTTTACTTTAACTTCAGGCTGAATCTCCATCTGGGGGCGCGGAGGCTCGCCAGGTCTACTTACTTGCCCCGGCTGTAAAGACCCGCACGAAAGGGAGCTTAAGGCGAGGCACCCTTAGATATTCAAGCGGGCGCCGGTGGCCAAACGTAGATGGTGCAAATTCCTTGTCTGGAATTTTAATGGCCTTCCGTGAAAACCAAGCTATTCAGCCCTCTTCCTCCACTTAATCTTCTTATTACACTATAGTTTCTTAACCTAATCTTACATTAATAAACAAACAAGTCTTTCCACGCCAACGCCGTCCACCCTTCGAATTCCCTGGATCCACCGGGGCTGGACCCTGGCAAGCGCCTCCACTTGAGATGCGACGGGAACGCGGGGAATTCTTTCCCCACCACGCAGGAAAAAGGATCCCTCCTCTCGAGCTAGGAGGCGGAAACGGGGCTCCTCTGGATGTGGGGCGGACTCTCGTGCTTCCTCTCGAGTGGAGACGGGTATGTCAGAGAACTTCTTGAGTTGCAGCAAGGGTGTGAAGGACCCTTTGGAAGTTCCAGATGTTAGATGTGATTAGCCTCGAGACGCCTCAGCGGAAATGGGCCTCATTTCGCCTGGAGGGGAGAACCTCCTGGATTTTCTCGAGTTGCGGCAGGTGCTCTCGACTTACGACGGGGACCTCAGGGACCCGCTCTGGTGGCCTCAGGAAAGTCCAGTCCCCATGCGAGTTGCTCGGGGGCCTCTCGGGATTCCTCTCCCATCGATGCCGGGCCCTAGATCTTGTGTGGAATCGGTGCCGTAACCTGAGCATTCCTCTCCAGTGCTGACATGGATCTTGGGGTACTTCTGGAGTCTGCCCAAGGGAGTCAGTCCTCGTCTCGAGAGGGGGCATGCACGTGCGCTTTCCTCCCGAGCTGTAGCAGCAGTGTCGCGCTTCCCTTCCCGTGGATAAAGGGATCTGTGGCTTTCCCTCGAGGCTTTCCCACAGGGCTGTCCCACGTGCCACCGTGGTGTGAGTCGATCCTCGGCTTGAAAGTCGAAACAGTGCAGGGAAAACAGGTTTCCCTGGAATGGACTGAGACATCTGGAGGACTCTGGGAATGGTGGCACGACCCTGGAGTTCCTCTCACCTTTCCTGTGGAGAGTGCCTCCTCTTAAGATGCGACAGGAACGCCGGGAATTCTTTCCCGAAAACGCAGGGAAAGGAACCCGTCTCTCGAGCAAGGAGGCGGAAACGGGGCTCCTCTGGATGTGGGCGGGACTCTCGTGCTTCCTCTCGAGTGGAGACGGGTATGTCGGGGAACTTTTAGAGTTGCAGCAAGGGTGTGAAGGACCCGTTGGAAGTTCCAGAAGTTAGGTGTGATTAGCCTCGAGACGCCTCAGCGGAAATGGGCCTCATCTCGCCTGGAGGGGAGAACCTCCTGGATTTTCTCGAGTTGCGGCAGGTGCTCTCGACTTACGACGGGGACCTCAGGGACCCTGCTCTGGTGGCCTCAGGAAAGGCCAATCCCCATGCGAGTTGCTCAGGGGCCTCTCGGATCCTCTCCCGTCGATGCTGGGGGCTTTAAGACCATGTGTGGAGTCGGTGTCGAAAACCTGTGGATTCCTCTCCAGTGCTGACATGGATCTTGGGAGACAGCCGTATGGGGAATTCTGGCCTCTAAGCTTGGGGATAAGGAATTGTGGTGGGTAAGCATGGTGGCTGAAGACTTGCACCCGTCTTGTCTGTTGAACTGCAGTCCGGGGCGCTAAAAGAACCTTGTGTTGGAATGCGTGCCGAAAACCACTGAAGGATTCGCTCTTCCAAGTGCTGAAACATGGATTTGGGGTAAGCTTTTGGCCACTTTTCCCAGAGGGGAGTCAGTCCTCGTCTCCGTATATTGGGGCATGCACGGTGCGCTTTTCCTCCCGAGATGTGCAGGCCAGTGGGTCATGGCTTCCGCTTGCCGCCGGTAGAGAATCAGAGGGGATCTGCCCAAACTTTCACGCGGATCGGTACGGCCTTTCGCCACGAAGGTCTTTTCCCTCGAGGCTTTCCCAAGGGCTGTCGCGCACGTGCCACCGTGGTGTGAAGTCGCACTCTCTCGGCGTCCGGTCGATACACGTCTGAGGGGAAAGTGCAAGAATGGAAAACACGGATTCCCTGGAATGGACTCGAGAACGCGTGTGCCGAGTATCTGAACTTTCTGTGTTGGCTCGAGCTGTATCCCGTAGCAGGGTACCCAACCATGAACCGGATCATAGTTCCAACGGATGCTGCTATGGTTATTGCGCGAAGCCTCGATTGTCCATTGAGGTTGGCCGGGGGAGCTGCCTACGTACACTCGGCACGTTGTGTTACTGAATGCTCGCGAGGCGCGGAAACGAGTTTGTACGAGGGAGGAGGAATTCAGATTAGAGGAGGAGTTGAACTAATGCAATTCCCGCAGCAAGGGGCAAAATATCCCTGCGTCTTCTCCCAAGAAGAGCCAACTAGGAGTGAAGGCGGAAAAAAACGGGTGGGCTACCTGCATGGACTGAAAGGGCGCGGGACTCCTTGTCGCTTCCTCTCCCAGTTGGAGACGGGTATGTTGGGCGTACACGTTCTTTGGAGAGATTGCACGCAAAGCTGTGTGAAGGACCTCTTTGGACAAAGTCAAGAAGTGTAGGTGTGATTAAGCTCGAGATGCGCCTCAGCGGAAATGGGCCTAAAATCGCCTGGATAGGAAGAAGCCGTCCTGGAATTTTTCTCTTGAGGTCGGCCAGTGCTCTCCAGACTATGCAATGGGGAAATCCAGGGAACACGCCTCTGGTGGCCTCAGGAAGAGGCCCAGTCCCCATGACCCCTTACTCCGACGGCCTCTGGCAGCCATATCCTACTCATTCCGTGGATCGCAGCCGGAGGGGATGCCTGAGGATCTTATGGTGGAGTCGGAGATCGCTCCCAGGCGGACCTTGAGTTGTATTTCTTCGTCATACAGTGCTGACATGGCACTCCTTGGGGGTATTCTGGATGTCTCTCCAGGGGAGTCAGTCGTCGCTTCGAGAATATTCGGGTGCATGCACTGCTGCTTTTCCTGCCCGATGCTGTAAGGCAAAGCAGTGTCACGCTTCCCCCTTTCGAGTGGATCAAAAGGGATCTGAGTGCCTATCCCCCTCGAGGGCTTTTTCACGCATGATAAGGCTGTTTCTCCACCAAGGACTGTCCCGATGCGCGTGCGCAAACCTGCCTCCAAGGAAACCTGTATTTGTTCCTGTGGAAATCGCCCCCCCTCGGCTTGAGCAAAGTTCGAGACAGCTGCCGGGAATAAACAGTAGTCCCCTGGACAGTGGACTGAGACATCCTTTCGGGGTGAGACTCTGGGATGTGGCATCGACCCTAAGCCGGAGGGTGGGTCCTATATCCTCGAGCTCTAATCTAGTGGACGGCGCCTCCGTCTTGGATGCGATGCGCCGGGAACGCCGGGAATTCTTTCAGCCGACCAGCAGGGGAAAGCGATCCTCCTCTCGAGCAGATGCAGGCCGGAAAACGGGGCTCCTCTGGATGTGGGGCCGGGACCTCTCGCGTGCTTTCCTGCTCCGATGGAGTGGACAGGGGTTATTGGTCGAGGAACTCTCGCTTGTAGTGTCGGCGAGTCACAGGGGTGTGAAGGACCCTTTGGAAGTTCCAGAGGTTAGGTGTGTGATTAGCCGGAGACGCGTCAGCGGAAATGGGCCCTCATCTCGGACAGCGCCTGTTGGGAAAGCCCCGTGGGAAAGTCCACAGATCCCTTTGATCCGCACCGCGAAGGAATAGAGTGACCACTGGCGCACAGCTCGCGATGGAAGCGCACGTGCTGCGCCCCACGTGAGACTGAGGACTGCTTCCCCCTGGGGAGACTCCGGAGTA
>NW_017205305.1:0-5330 GCF_001704415.2 Capra hircus
GAGAGGTCCCCAGGAAGACGAGAGCACCTACCCCAACTCGAGAAAATCAAGGAGGCTCTCCCTCCAAGCCAGATGAGGCCTATTTCCACTGAGGCGTCTCGAGGCTAATCACACCTAAACTCTGGAACTTCCAAAGGGTCCTTCACACCCTTGCTGCAACTCAAAAAAGTTCCCAACATACCCATCTCCACTTGAGAGGAAGCACGAGGGTCCCGCCCACATCCAGAGGAGCTCCGTTTCCACCTCATAGCTAGAGGAGTGATCCTATCCCTGCTTGGCTGGGAAATAATTCCCGGTGTTCCCGGCCCATCCCATCTCAAGAGGAGGCGCTCTCCACAGTAAAACCGAGAGGAGCACCATGGTCGTTCCACCATTCAAGAGTACCCCAGATGTCTCAGTCCTTTCCAGAGAAACCTGTTTTCCTTGCACTGCCTTGACTTTCACGCGAGGATCGAATCACACCACAGTGGCACGTGGGACAGCCCTGTGGGAAAGCCTCATGGGAAAGCCTCGAGGGAAAGCCTCAGATCCCTTGATCCAGGCGAAGGGAAGCGTGACACTGCAGCTACAGCTCGGGAGGAAAGCGCACGTGCATGCCCCACTCGAGACGAGGACTGACTCCCCTGGGGAGACTCCAGAAGTACCCCAAGATCCATGTCAGCACTGGAGAGGAAACCACAGGTTCCAGCACCGACTCCACACAAGGTCTTAGGCCCGGCATCTACGTCAGAGAATCCCGAGAGGCCCCAAGAGCAACTCGCATGGGAGTGGCCTTTCATGGGTCCACATGAGCGGGTCCCTGAGTTCCCCATCGTAAGTCGAGAGCACCTGCCGCAACTCGAGAAAATCCAGGAGGTTTTCCCCTCCAGGCGAGATGAGGCCCATTTCCGCTGAGGCGTCTCGAGGCTAATCACACCTAACCTCTGGAACTTCCAAAGGGTCCTTCACACGCTTGCTGCAACTCAAGAAGTTCCCCGACATACCAGTCTCCACTCGAGAGGAAGCACGAGGGTCCCGCCCACATCCAGAGGAGCCTGGTTTCCACCTCGTAGCTTGAGATTAGGGATTCTTTTCCTGCTTCGTCTGGAAAGAATTCCTGGCTTTCCCGTCGCATCTCAAGAAGAGGCGCTCTCAATAGGAAAGGCGAGAGAAACCCCAGTGTCGTGCCACAATTCCAAGGGACCCCCAGATGTCTCAGTCCATTCCAGAGGAACTTGTTTTCCCTGCACTGCCTCTACTTTCACGCCGAGGATCCACTCACTCCACCATGGCATGTCCCACGTGGGACAGCCCTGTGGGAAAGCCTCGTCGGAAAGCCTCGAGGGAAAGCCACAGATCCCTTGATCCCCCGACGGGAAGTGTGACACTGCTGCTACAGTTCGTGAGGAAAGCTCACGTGCATGCCCCCACACGAGATGAACACTGACTCCCCAGGAGAGACTCCAGAAGTACCCCAAGATCCATGTCAGCACTGGAGAGGAATCCTCAGGTTCCAGCCCAGACTCCACACAAGGTCTTAGGCCCGACATCGACGGGAGAGGAATCCCGAAAGGCCCCCTTGCAACTCCCATGGGCACTGGCCTTTCCTGAGGCCACCAGAGCGGGTCCCTGAGGTCCCCGTCGTAACTCGAGAGACCCTGCCCAACTCTAGAAAATCCAGGAGGTTCTCCGCTCCAGGCGAGATGAGGCCCATTTCCTCTGAGGCGTCTGGAGGCTCATCACACCTAAACTCTGGAAATTCAAAAGGGTCCTTGCTGCAACTCAAGAAGTTCCCCGACATACCCGTCTCCACTCGAGAGGAAGCACGAGGGTCCCGCCACATCCAGAGGAACCCCGTTTCCGCCTGGTACCTCGAGATGAGGGATCCTATCCTTCTTAGTCAAGAAAGATTTTTCAGCGTTCCCGTGGCCTCTCAAGAGCAAGGGCTCTCAATAGGAAAGGCGAGAGGAACTCCAGGGTCGTGCCACCATTCAAGAGTCCCCCAGATATCTCAGTCCATTTCAGAGGAACCTGTTTTCCCCGCAATGCCTCGACTTTCACGCCGAGGATCCACTCACACCATGGTGGCACGTGGGACAGCCCTTGGGAAAGCCTCGTGGGAAAGCCACAGATCCCTTGATCCCTGCGAAGGGAAGCGTGACACATCTGCTACACTGTCCCTGAGGTCACGGTCGTATGTTGAGAGCACCTGCCGCAACTGGAGAAAATCCAGGAGGTTCTCTGCTCCAGTCGAGATGAGGCCCATTTTCTCTGCGGCGTCTCGAGAGTAATCACACCTAAACTCTGGAACTTCCAAAGGGTCCTACACACCCTTGCTACAACTCAGGAGGTTCCCCGATATACCCGTCTCCACTCCAGAGGAAGCACGAGGGTCCGGCCTCCTCCAGAGGAGCTCCGTTTTCCGCTCCAATCTCGAGATGAGGGATCCTTCCCTGCTTCCTCGGGAAAGAATTCCCAACGTTTCCGACGCATCTCAAGAGGAGGCGCGCTGCACAGGAAAGGCGAGAGGAACTCATGGGTCGTGCACCATTCCAAGTGCCCCCAGATGTCTCCGTCCATTCCAGAGGATCCTGTTTTCCCTGCACTGCTTCGACTTTCATGCCGAGGATCGGCTCACACCACGGTGGCACGTGGGAGAGCCCTGTGGGAAAGCCTCGTGGGAAAGCCTCGAGGGAAAGCCACAGATCCCTTTATCCACGCGACGGGAAGCGTGACACTGCTGCTCCAGCTCGGAGGAAAGCCACGTGCATGCCCCACTCGAAACGAGGACTGACTCCCCTGGGGAGACTCCAGAAGTACCCCAAGATGCATGTCAGCCCTGGAGAGGAATCCTCAGGTTCCGGCCCCGACTCCACACAAGGTCTTAGGCCCTGGCATCGACGGGAAAGGAACAGCCACAGGCCCTCTAGCAACTCGCATGGGGACTGGCCTTTCCTGAGGTCACCAGAGCGGGTCCATGAGGTCCCCGTCGTAAGTCAAGAGCACCTGCCGCAACTCGGTAAAATCCAGGAGGTTCTCCCCTGCAGGCGAGATGAGGCCCGTTTCCACTGAGGTGTCTCGAGGCTAATCACACTTGACCGCTGGAACTTCCAAAGAGTCTTTCACAGCCATGCTGCAACTCAAGAAGTTCCCCGACATACCCGTCTCCACTCAAGAGGAAGCACGAGGGTCCCGGCCACATCCAGAGGAGCTCCGTTTCCGGCTCGTAGCTCGAGAGAGGATCCTTTCCCTGCTTGGTCCGGAAAGAATTCCCGGCATTCCCATCGCATCTCAAGAGGAGGCGCTCTCCAAAGGAAAGGGGAGAGGAACTGCAGGGTCGTGCCACCATTCCAAGACTCCCCCAGATATCTCTGTCCGTTCCACAGGAACCTGTTTTCCCTGCACTGCCTCGGCTTTCACGCCGAGGATCGACTCACACCACCGTGACACGTGGGACAGCCCTGTGGGAAAGCCTCGTGGGAAAGACTCGAGGGAAAGCCACAGATCCCTTGGTCCACGCAAGGGGAAGCGTGACACTGCTGCTACAGCATGGAGGAAAAGGGCACGCTCATGTCCCCACTCGAGACGAGGCCTGACTCCTTTGTGGAGACTCCAGAAGTACCCCAAAATCCATGTCAGCACTGGAGAGGAATCCTCAGCTTCCGGCCCCGACTCCACACAAGGTCTTAGGCCCCAGCATCGACGGGAGAGGAATCACGAGAGGCCCCCTAGCAACACGCATGATAACTGGCCTTTCCTGCGGCCGCCAGAGCGGGTCCCTGAATCCCCGTCGTAACTCGAGAGCACCTGCTGAAACTCGGAATATCCAGGAGCCTCTCCATTCCAGGCGACATGAGGCCCATTTCCGCTGAGGCATCTCGAGACTAACCACACCTAACCTCTGGAACTTCCAAAGGGTCCTTCACACCCTTGCTGCAACTCAAGAAGTTCCCCGACATACCCGTTCCTCTTCACGTTCTGCCATAATGGTGGTGTCATCTGCATATCTAAGTTGATTGATATTTCTACCGGCAATCTTGATTCCAGCTTATGTATCTTCCATCCCAGCATTTTTCATGATGTACTCTGCATAGAAGTTAAATAAACAGGTGACAATATACAGCCTTGACATACTCCTTTTCCTTTTTGGAACCAGTCTGTTGTTCCATGTCCTGCTCTAACTGTTGCTTCCTGACCTTCATCCAGATTTCTCAAGAGGCAGGTTAGGTGGTCTGGTATTCCCATCTCTTTCAGAATTGTGGCTAAAACAACAGTATAAGGACCTTTCCGATGTCAGGCCAAGGAATTGTGTTTCCAGTCATTGAGCCACACCTGATCACTGAGCACAAATTCATGAATCTGTTCCTCAAGGGGAATGATATTCTTTTTTATACAAACTTAGTTACCTGATTTATTACCTTACCTAATTGTTCCATCTGCTGTGAAATCCCACCCCCTTACTTGTGGCAAATCTGCTAACACCTGCCTCACTGTGGGAGGGGTCTCCCATAGAAAATTTCATAAGGACAACAACTGTGGAACGTGCGGTACCCATAATATGAGTAAGTCTGCCGGAAGCAAGCCCATCCATGTACAGTCAGTCTCTATGATCCATTTGAAAGTGTCTCTTCAAGAGTTTGGTTGTTTCTTTCCACCATTCCAGAACACTGGGCCTATATGCTGTATGTAATTTCCACTGATATTTAGAGCTTCACATACCTGTTAATTAACGCGGCTACAAAGACAGGGCCATTGTCGGATTCTATACTGGTTGGAAACCCAAGTCTGGAATTATTTCTCAAATCAGCGAGCTACTTCATTTTCTTTTTCAGATCAGGTAGGAAGGCCTCTGCCCAACCGGAGAAGGTACCTACTATTCTAGTAAGTCCTGATAACAGGTGACTGCCTTTGCTTCCCCGAAGGACACTCGCTTTCCCTGCATCCTGAGAACTCCACGTCTCAGCCAGTTGGAAAAGCGCTTCTTGGAGGTCATTATTCAGGGGCAACTTCCCCTGGAGCCGGGCCATAGGAGCGGCTCTCCACACTCCAGGAAAGGCAGAGCCACAGCCACACATCTGTCCCATCCCCTTTGCTCTGTAGGAGAGCTCTAGTGAGCCTAGGTCTGTCAGGAAAATTCTTGGCTCCTATGGGGACACATTCTATGTGTGAAACTGCATCCAGGACCTAGGGGCCACAGGGCCCTGTTTCTCTCGGGGGGCGGAGGGGTGGGGGCCTGAAGCAGGCGCCCAGCAACAGCTTCCACATCCATCCAATTGCTCTTTTCTTACCTCTGATAGAACTAGCTTTGTTCCAGCCTTTGGCAATTTGGAGGCAAGCGGGGCCCCACTTCC
>NW_017205306.1:0-5329 GCF_001704415.2 Capra hircus
TGAGTGTCTCGAGGCTAACCACACCTAACCTCTGGAATTTCCAAAGGGTCCTTCACACCCTTGCTGCAACTCAAGAAGTTCCCGACATACCTGTCTCCACTCGAGAGGAAACACGAGAGTCCCACACACATCGACAGTAGCCCCCTTTCCGCCTCCTACCTCGAGAGGAGGGATCCTTTCCTGCGTGGTCGGGAAAGAATTCCCGGCGTTTCCGTGGCATCCTAAGAGGAGGCGCTCTCCAGAGGAAAGGTGAGACGAACACCAGGGTCTTGCCACCATTCCCAGAGTCCACCAGATGTCTCCGTCCATTCCAGGGAAACCTCTTTTCCCTGCACTGCCTCGACTTTCAAGCCGAGGATCGACTCACACCACGTGACACGAGGGACAGCCCTGTGGGAAAGCCTCGGAAAGCCTCGTGGGAAAGCCTCGTTGGAAAGCCTCAAGGGAAAGCCACAGATCCCTTGATCCATGCGAAGGGAAGCGGGACACTGCTGCTACAGCTCGGGAGGAAAGCGCACGTGCATGGCCCACTCGAGACGAGTAGTGACACCCTGGGGGGACTCCAGAAGTACCCCATATCCATGTCAGAAGTGGAGAGGAATCCTCAGGTTCCGGCACCGACACCAAACAAGGTCTTAGACCCCGGCATCGTCGGGAGAGGAATCCCGAGAGCCCCAGAGCAACGCACATGGGGGACTGGCCTTTCCTGAGGCCACCAGAGCGGGTCCCTGTGGTCCCCATCGTAAGTCGAGAGCACCTGCCGCAACTCCAGAAAATCCAGGAGGTTCTCCCCTCCAGGCGAGATGAGGCCCATTTACGCTGAGGCAACTAGGGGTAATCACACTTAAACTCTGGAACTTCCAAAGGGTCCTTCACACCCTTGCTGCAAATCAAGAAGTTCCCCGACATACCGTCTCCACTCTAGAGGAATCGGAGAGTCCCGTCCATATCCAGAGTGGCCCCGTTTCCGCCTGCTAGCTCGAGAGGAGGGATCCTTTCCCTGTGTGGTCGAGAAAGAATTCCTAGCGTTCCGTCGCATCTCAAGAGGAGGCGCTCTCCACAGGAAAGGCGAGAAGAACTCCAGGATCAGGCCCCATTCCCAGAGTCCCCCAGATGCCTCAGTCCATTCCAGGGAAACCTGTTTTCCCAGCACTGCCTCGACTGTCAAGCCGAGGATCGACTCACTCCACGGTGGCACGTGGGACAGCCCTGTGGGAAAGCCTCGTGGGAAAGCCTCGTGGGAAAGCCTCCAGGGAAAGCCTCTGATCCTTGATCCACGCGAAGGGAAGCGTGACACTGCTGCTACAGCTCTGGAGGAAAGCGCACGTGCATGCCCCCACTCGAGACGAGGACTGATTCCCCTGGGGAGACTCCAGAAGTACGCCAATATCCATGTCTGCACTGGAGAGGAATCCTCAGGTTCCGGCACCGACTCCACACAAGGTCTTAGGCCCTGGCATCGATGGGAGAGGAATCCCGAGAGGCCCCTGAGCAACTCGCATGGGACTGGCCTTTCCTGAGGAAACCAGTGCGGGCCCCTGAGGTCCCATCGTAAGTCGAGAGCACCTGCGCAACTCGAGAAAATCCAGGAGGTTCTCCCCTCCAGGCGAGATGAGGCCCATTTCCCCTGAGGCGTCTCGAGGCTATTCACACCTAACCTCTGGAACTTTCAAAGGGTCCTTCACACCCTTGCTGCAACTCAAGAAGTTCCCCGACATACCCGTCTCCACTCGAGAGGAAGCACGAGAGTCCCGCCCACATCCAGAGGAGCCCCGTTTCGGCCTCCTAGCTTCGAGAGGAGGGATCCTTTCCCTGCGTGCTCTGGAAAGAATTCCCGGCGTTCCCGTCCCATCTCAAGAGGAGGCGCTCTCCACAGGAAAGGGAGAGGAACTCCAGGTTCCTGCCACCATTCCCACGAGTCCCCCAGATGTCTCCGTCCATTCCAGGGAAACCTCTTTTCCCTGCACTGCCTCGACTTTCAAGCCGAGGATCGACTCACACCACGGTGACACGAGGGACAGCCCTGTGGGAAAGCCTCGTGGGAAAGCCTCGTGGGAAAGCCTCGTTGGAAAGCCTCGAGGGAAAGCCACAGATCCCTTGATCCATGCGAAGGGAAGCGCGACACTGCTGCTACAGCTTGGGAGGAAAGCGAACGTGCATGACCCCACTCGAGACGAGGACTGACTCCCCTGGGGAGACTCCAGAAATATCCCAAGATTCATGTCAGCACTGGAGAGGAATCCTCAGGTTCCGGCAATGACCCCACACAAGGTCTTAGGCCCCAGCATCGACGGGAGGGGAATCCCGACAGGCGCCCGAGCAACTCGCATGAGGACTGGCCTTTCCTGAGGCCACCAGAGCGGGTCCCTGAGGTCCCCGTCGTAAGTCGAGAGCACCTGCCGCAACTCGAGAACATCCAGGAGGTTCTCCCCTCCAGGCGAGATGAGGCCATTTCCGCGAAGGCGTCTCGAGGCTAATCACACCTAAACTCTGGGAACTTACAAAGGGTCCTTCACACCCTTGCTGCAACTCAAGAAGTTCCCCGACATACCCGTCTCAACTCGAGAGGAAGCACAAGAGTCCCGCCCACATACAGAGGAGCCCCGTTTCCATCTCCTAAGCTCGATAGGAGGGATCCTTTCCCTGCGAGCTCGGGAAAGAATTCCCAGGCGTTCCCGTCGCATCTCAAGAGCAGGCGCTCTCCACAGGAAAGGCGAGAGGAACTCCAGGGTCGTGCCACCATTCCCAGAGTCCCCCAGATGTCTCCGTCCATTCCAGGGAAACCTGTTTTCCCTGCACTGCCTTGACTTTCAAGCCGAGGATCGACTCACACCACGGTGGCACGTGGGACAGCCCTGTGGGAAACCCTCCTGGGAAAGCCTCGTGGGAAAGCCTCCTGGGAAAGCCTCGAGGGAAAGCCACAGATCCCTTGATCCACGCGAATGGAACCGCGACACTGCTGCTAACAGCTCGGGAGGAAAGCGCACGTGCATGCCCCCACTCGAGACGAGGACTGACTCCCCTGGGGAGACTCCAGAAGTACCCCAAGTATCCATGTCAGCACTGGAGAGGAATCCTCAGGTTCCGGCACCGACTCCACACAAGGTCTTAGGCACCAGCATCGACGGAAGATGAATCCCGAGAGGCCCCGATCAACTCGCACGGGGACTGGCCTTTCCTGAGGCCACCAGAGCGGGTCCCTGAGGTCCCCGTCGTAAGTTGAGAGCACCTACCGTCAACTCGAGAAAATCCAGGAGTTTCTCCCCCTCCAGGCGAGATGAGGCCCATTTCCGCAGAGGCGTCTCGAGGCTAATCACATCTAACATCTGGAACTTCCAAAGGGTCCTTCACACCGTTGCTGCAACTCAAGAAGTTCCCCCGACATACCCGTCTCCACTCGAGAGGAAGCACGAGAGTCCCGCCCACATCCAGAGGAGCCCCGATTCCACCTTTTAGCTCGAGAGGTTTGATCCTTTCCCTGCGCGGTCGGGAAAGAATTCGCAGCATTCCCGGTCGAATCTCAAGAGGAGGGCGCTCTCCAGAGGAAAGGCGAGAGGAACTCCAGGGTCGTGCCACCCATTCCCAGAGTCCCCCAGAAGTCTCAGTCCATTCCAGGGAAACCTGTATTCCCTGCACTGCCTCGACTTTCAAGTCGAGGATCGACTCACACCACAGTGGCACATGGGTACAGCCCTGTGGGAAAGCCTCGTGGGAAAGCCTCGAGGGAAAGCCACAGATCCCTTGATCCATGCGAAGGGAAGCGGGACACTGCTGCTACAGCTCCGGAGGAAAGCGTACGTGCATGGCCCCACTCGAGACGAGTACTGACACCCGGGGGACTCCAGAAGTACCCCAAGATCCATGTCAGAAGTGGACAGGAATCCTCAGGTTCCGGCACCGACTCCAACCAAGGTCTTAGGACCCTGCATCGACGGGAGAGGAATCCCGAGAGGGCCCAGAGCAACTCGCATGGGGACTGGCCTTTCCTGAGGCCACCAGAGCAGGTCCCTGAGGTCCCCATCGTAAGTCGAGAGCACCTGCCGCAACTCGAGAAAATCCAGGAGGTTTCTCCCCTCCAGGTGAGATGAGGCCCATTTCCGCTGAGGCAACTAGGGGGTAATCACACTTAAACTCTGGAACTTCCAAAGGGTCCTTCACACCCTTGCTGCAACTCAAGAAGTTCCCCGACATACCCGTCTCCACTCTAGAGAATCGGAGAGTCCCGTCCAAATCCAGAGTGGCCCCGTTTCCGCCTGCTAGCTCGAGAGGAGGATCCTTTTCCTGCGTGCTCCTGAAAGAATTCCCAGGCGTTCCCGTCGCATCTCAAGAGCAGGCGCTCTCCACAGGAAAGGCGAGAGGAACTCCAGGGTCGTGCCACCATTCCCAGAGTCCCCCAGATGTCTCAGTCCATTCCAGGGAAACCTGTTTTCCCTGCACTGCCTCGACTTTCAAGCCGAGGATCGACTCACCCTCGGTGGCACGTGGGACAGCCCTGTGGGAAAGCCTCGTGGGAAAGCCTGCTGCGAAAACCTGGAGTTAAAAGCCACAGATTTCTTCATCCACGCGAAGGGAAGCATGACACTGCTGCTACAGCTCGGGAGGAAAGTGCACGTGAATGACCTAAGTCGAGAAGAGGACTGAATCCCCGGTGGAGCTCCAGAAGTACCCCAAGATCCATGTCAGCACTGGAGAGGAATCCTCAAGTTCCGGCACCGACTCCACACAAGGTGTTAGGCCCCGGCATCGACGGGAGAGGAATCCGGAGAGGCCCCCGAGCAATTCGCATGGGGACTGGCCTTTCCTGAGGCCACCAGAGCGGGTCCCTGAGGTCCCCGTCGTAAGTCGAGAGCACCGGCCCAACACGAGAAAATCCAGGAGGTTCTCCCTCCAGGAGAGATGAGGCCCATTTCCGCTGAGGATCTCGAGGCGAAACACACCTAACGTCGAGAACTTCCAAAGGGTCCTTCACACCCTTGCTTCAACTCAAGAAGTTCCCCGAAATCCCCGTCTCAACTCGAGAGGAAGCACAAGAGTCCCGCCCACATACAGAGGAGCCCCGTTTCCATCTCCTAGCTCGATAGGAGGGATCCTTTTCCTGCGTGTCCTGAAAGAATTCCAGCGTTCCCGTCGCATCTCAAGAGCAGGCGCTCTCCACAGGAAAAGCGAGAGGAACTCAGGGTCGTGCCACCACCATTCCCAGAGTCCCCCAGATGTCTCAGTCCATTCCAGGGAAACCAGTTTTCCCTGCACTGCCTCGACTTTCAAGCCGAGGATCGACTCACACCACGGTGGCACGTGGGACAGCCTGTGGGAAAGCCTCGTGGGAAAG
>NW_017205307.1:0-5329 GCF_001704415.2 Capra hircus
CCCAAGATCCATGTCAGCACTGGAGAGGAATCCTCAGGTTCCGGCACCGACTCCACACAAGATCTTAGGCCCTGCATCGACGGAGAGGAATCCCGAGAGGGCCTCGAGCAACTCGCATGGGGACTGGCCTTCCTGACGCCACCACAGCGGGTCCCTGAGGTTCCCGTCATTAAGTCGAGAGCACCTGCCGCCAACTCGAGAAAATCCAGGAGGTTCTCCCCTCCAGGCGAGATGAGGCCCATTTCCGCTGAGGCGTCTCGAGGCTAATCACACCTAAACTCTGAACTTCCAAAGGGTCCTTACACCCTTGCTGCAACTCAAGAAGCTCTCCGACATACCCAACTCCACTCGAGAGGAAGCACGAGAGTCCCGCCCACATCCAGAGGAGCCCCCCGTTTCGCCTCCTAGCTCGAGAGGAGGGATCCTTTCCCTGCTGGTCGGGAAGAATTCCCGCGTTCCCGTCGCATCTCAAGTGGAGGCGCTCTCCACAGGAAATAGGCGAGAGGAACTCCAGGGTCGTGCCACATTCCCAGAGTCCCAAATTCTCAGTCCATTCCAGGGAAACCTGTTTTCCCTGCATTGCCTTGACTTTCAAGCCGAGGATCGACTCACACCACGGTGGCACGTGGGACAGCCCTGTGGGAAACCCTCGTGGGAAAGCCTCATGGAAAGCCTGGAGGGAAAGCCCCTGATCCTTTGATCCACGCGAAGGAAAGCGGACACTGCTGCTACAGCTCGGGAGGAAAGCGCACGTGCATGCCCCCACTCGAGACGAGGACTGACTCCCCTGGGAGACTCCAGAAGAACCCCAAGATCCATGTCAGCACTGGAGAGGAATCCTCAGGTTCCGGCACTGACTCCACACAAGGTTTTAGGCCCCAGCATCGATCGGAGAGGAAACCCAGAGGCCCGAGGCCCGAGAGGCCCCGAGCAACTCGCAAGGGACTGGCCTTTCCTGAGGCCACCAGAGCGGGTCCCTGAGGTCCCCGTCGTAAGTCGAGAGCACCTGCCCAACTCGAGAAAATCCAGGACGTTCTCCCCTCCAGGCGAGATGAGGCCCATTTCCGCTGAGGCGTCTGGAGGCTAATCACATCTAACATCTGGAACTTCCAAAGCGGTCCTTCACACCCTTACTGCAACTCAAGAAGTTCCTCGAAAAACCCGTCTCCACTCGAGAGGAAGCACGAGAGTCCCGCCAACATCCAGCGAAGACCCGTTTCCGCCTCCTAGCTCGAGAGGAGGGATCCTTTCCCTGCGTGGTCGGAAAAAAATTCCCGGCGTTCCGGTCGCAACTCAAGAGGAGGCGCTCTCCACAGGAAAGTCGAGACGAACTCCAGTGTCGTGTCAATATTCCCAGATTCCCCCAGAAGTCTCAGTCCATTCCAGGGAAACCTGTTTTCCCTGCACTGTCTCGACTTTCTAGCCGAGAATGGACTCACACCACGGTGGCACGTGGGACATCCCTGTGGGAAAACCTCGTGGGAAAGCCTCGTGGGAAAGCTTCGAGGGAAAGCCACAGATCCCTTGATCCACGCGAAGGGAAGCGTGACACTGCTGCTACAGCTGGGGAGGAAAGCGCACGTGCATGCCCCCTCTCGAGACGAGGACTGACTCCACAGGGGAGACTCAGGAAGTACCCCAAGATCCATGTCAACACTGGAGAGGAATCCTCAGGTTCCGGCACCGACTCCACACAAGGTCTTAGGCCGCGCATCGATGGAGAGGAATCCCGAGAGGCCCCCGAGAAACTCGCATGGGGACTGGCCTTTCCTGAGGCCACCAGATCATGTCCCTGAGGTTCCATCGTAAGTCGAGAGCACCTGCCGCCAACTCGAGAAAATCCAGGAGGTTCTCCCCTCCAGGCGAGATGAGGCCCATTTCGCTGAGGCTTCTCGAGGCTAATCACACCTAACCTCTGGAACTTTCAAAAGGTCCTTCACACCCTCGCTGCAACTCAAGAAGTTCCCCGACATACCCGTCTCGACTCGAGAGGAAGCACGAGAGTCCCGCCCACATCCAGAGTAGCCCCGTTTCCGCCTCTAGCTCGAGAGGACGGTTCCTTTCCCTGCGTGTCAGGAAAGAATTCCTGGCCTTCCCATCGCAGCTCAAGAGGGGCACTCTCTACAGGAAAGGCGAGAGGAACTCCAGGGTCGTGCCACGATTCCAGAGTCCCCCAGATGTCTCAGTCCACTCCAGGGAAACGTGTTTTCCTTGCACTGCCTCGACTTTCAAGCCGAGGAATGACTCACACCACGGTGGCACGTTTGGACAGCCATTTGGGAAAGCCTCGTGGGAAAGCCTCGTGGGAAAGACTCGGGGAAAGCCACAGATTCCTTCATCCACGCGAAGGGAAGCGTGACACTACAGCTACAGCTCGGAGGAAAGCGCACGTGCATGCCCCAACTCGAGACGAGGACTGACTCCCTTAGGGAGACTCCAAAAGTACCCCCAGAACCATGTCAGCACTGGAGTGGAATCCTCCGGTTCCTGCACCGACTCTACACAAGGTCTTAGGCCCCAGCATCGACGGGAGAGGAATCCGAGAGGCCCCATGCAACTAGCATGGGGACTGGCCTTTCCTGAGGCCACCAGAGCGGGTCCCAGAGGTCCCCGTCGTAAGTCGAGAGCACCTGCCGCAACTCGAGAAAATCAGGAGGTTCTCCCTTCCAGCGAGATGAGGCCCATTTCCGGTGAGGCGTCTCGAGGCTAATCACACCGAACATCTGGAATTTCCAAAGGGTCCTTCACACCCTTGCTGCAACTCAAGAAGTTCCCCGACATACCCCGTCTCCACTCGAAAGGAAGCACGAGAAGTCCGGCCCACATTCCAGAGGAGCCCCGTTTCCGCCTCCTAGCTCGAGAGGAGGGATCCTTTCCCTTCGTTGTTCGGGAAAGAATTCCCGACGTTTCCGTCGCATCTCAAGAAGAGGCGCTCTCCACAGGAAAGGCGAGAGGAACTCCAGGGTCGTGCCACCATTCCCAGAGTCCCTCAGATGTCTCAGTCCAATTCAGTGAAACCTTTTTTCCCTGCACTGCCTCGACTTTCAAGCGGAGGATCGACTCTCACCACGGTGGCACGTGGGACAGCCTTGTGGGAAAGACTCGAGGGAAAGCCTCGTGGGAAAGCCTCGAGGGAAAGCCACAGATCCCTTGATCCACGCGAAGGGAAGCCTGACACTGCTGCTATAGCTGGGGAGGAAAGCGCACGTGCATGCCCCCACTCGAGACGAGGACTGACTCCCCAGGGGAGACTCAGGACGTACCCCAAGATCCATGTCAGGACTGGAGAGGAATCCTCAGGTTCCGGCACCGACTCCACACAAGGTCTTAGGACCCCGGCATCGACAGGAGAGGAATCCCGAGAGGCCCCCGAGCAACTCGCATGGGGAATGGCCTTTCCTGAGGCCACCAGAGCATGTCCCTGAGGTCCCCGTCGTAAGTGGAGAGAAACTGCTGCAACTCGAGAAAATCCAGAAGGTTCTCCCCTCCAGGCGAGATGAGGCCCATTTCCAATGAGGCCTCTCGAGGCTAATCACACCTAACCTCTGGAACTTCCAAAGGGTACATCACCCCACTTGTTGCAACTCAAGAAGTTCCCGACATAACCGTCTCCACTTGAGAGAAAGCTCGAGCCTCCGCCGACATCCAGAGGAGCCCCGTTTCCGCCTCCTAGCTCGAGAGGAGGGATCCTTTCCCTGCGTGTTCGGGAAAGAATTCCCGGCGTTTCCATCGCATCTCAAGAGGAGGCACTCTCCACAGGAAAGGCGAGAGGAACTCCAGGGTCGAGCCACCATACACAGAGTCCCCCAGATGTCTCAGTCCTATTCCAGGGAAACCAGTTTTCCCTGCACTGCCTCGACTTTCAAGCCGAGGATCGACTCACACCACGGTGGCACGTGGGACAGCCCTGTGGGAAAGCCTCGTGGGAAAAGCCTCCTGCAAAAACCTCGATGAAAGCCACAGATTTCTTCATCCACGCGAAGGGAAGCATGACACTGCTGCTACAGCTCGGGAGGAAAGTGCACGTGCATGACCTAAGTCGAGACGAGGACTGAATCCACGGTGGAGACTCCAGAAGTACCCAAGATCCATGTCAGCACTGGAGAGGATCCTCAGGTTCCGGCACCGTCTCCACACAACGTCTTAGGCCCCGGCATCGACGGGAGAGGAATCCCGAAGGGCCCCCTAGCAACTCGCATGGGGACTGGCCTTTCCTGAGGCCACCAGACCAGGTCCCTGAGGTCCTCGTCTTAAGTCGAGAGCACCTGTGGCAACTCTAGAAAATCCAGGAGGTTCTCCCCTCCAGGCGAGATGAAGCCCATTTCCGCGGAGGCGTCTCGAGGCTAATCAACCTGGCCTCTGGAACTTCCAAAGGGTCCTTCACACCCCTTGCTGCAACTCAAGAAGTTCCCCGACGTACCCCTCTCCACTCGAGAGGAAGCACGAGAGTCCTGCCCACATCCAGAGAAGCCCCGTTTCCGCCTCATAGATCGAGAGGTGGAATCCTTTCCCTGCGTGGTCGGGAAAGAATTCCCGGCGTTCCGGTCGCATCTCAAGAGGAGGCGGTCTCCACAGGAAACACGAGGGATCTCCAGGGTCGTGACACCATTCCCTGAGTGCCAGAGATTTCTCAGTCCATTCCAGGGAAACCTGTTTTCCCTGCACTGCCTCGACTTTCAAGCCGAGGATCCACTCACACCACGGTGGCACGTGGGACAGCCCTGTGTGAAAGCCTCGTGGGAAAAGCCTCGTGGGAAAAGCCTCGAGGAAAAGCCACAGATCCCTTGATCCACGCAAAGCGAAGTGTGACACTGCTGCTACAGCTCGGGAGGAAAGCGCACGTGCATGCCCCCACTCGAGACGAGGACTGACTCCCCTGGGGAGACTCCAGAAGTACCCCCAAGACCATGTCAGCACTGGAGAGGAATCCTCAGGTTCCGGCACGACTCCACAAAGATCTTAGGCCCCGTCATTGACGGGAGAGGAATCCCGAAAGGCCCCGGAGCAACTCGCATGGGGACTGGCCTTTCTGAGGCCACCAGAGCGCGGTCCCTGAGGTCCCCATTGTAAGTCGAGAGCACCTGCCGCACCTCGAGAAAATCCAGGAGGTTCTCCCTTCCAGGCGAGATTAGGCCCATTTCCGCTGAGGCATCTCGAGGCTAATCACACCTAACCTCTTGACTTTTCCAAAGGGTCCTTCACACCCTTGCTGCAACTCAAGAAGTTCCCCAACATACCTGTCTCCACTGGAGAGAAGCACGAGAGTCCCGCCCTCATCCAGAGGAGCCCCGTTTCCGCATCATAGCTCGGAAGCAGGGATATTCCCTGC
>NW_017205308.1:0-5329 GCF_001704415.2 Capra hircus
TGGAGTCGGTGCCAGGACCTGAGGATTCCTCTCCAGTGCTGACATGGATCTTGGGTACTTCTGGAATCTCCCCAGGGAAGTCAATCCTCGTCTCGAGTTGGTCATGCACGTGCCTTTCCTCCCGAGCTGTAGCAGCAATGTCACGCTTCCCTTCGCGTGGAACAAGGGATCTGGGGCATTCCCTCGAGGCTTTCCCAAAAGGCTTTCCCCCTGAGGCTTTCCCACAGGGCTGTCCCACGTGCCACCGTGTTGTGAGTCGATCCTCGGCTTGAAAGTCGAGCAGTGCAGGGAAAACTGGTTTCCCTGGAATGGACTGAGGCATCTGGGGGACTCTGGGAATGGTGGCACGTCCCTGGAGTTCCTCTCGCCTTTTCCTGTGGAGAGCGCCTCCACTTGAGATGCGATGGGAACGCCGGGAATTCTTTCCCGACAACGCGGGGAAAGGATCCGTCCTCTCGAGCTAGGAGGCGGAAACGGGGCTCCTCTGGATGTGGGCGGGACTCTCGTGCTTCCTCTCTAGTGGAGTCGGGTATGTCGTGGAACTTCTTGAGTTGCAGCATGGGTGTGAAGGACCCTTTGGAAGTTCCAGAGTTTAGGTGTGATTAGCCTCGAGACGCCTCAGCGGAAATGGGCCTCATCTCGCCTGGAGGGGGGGAGAATCTCCTGGATTTTCTCGAGTTGCGGCAGGTGCTCTCGACTTACGACGGGGACCTCAGGGACCCGCTCTGTGGCCTCAGGAAAGGCCAGTCCCCTTGCGAGTTGCTCGGGTGCCTCTCGGGGATCTCTTGGGATTCCTCTCCAGTCGATATCGGGCCTAAGACCTTGTGTGGAGTCGGTGCCAGACCTGAGGTTTCCTCTCCAGTTCTGACATGGATCTTGGGGTACTTCTGGAGTCTCCCCAGTGGAGTCAGTCCTCGTCTCGAGTGGGGGCATGCACGTGCGATTTCCTCTCCCGAGCTGTAGCGCAGTGTCAACCTTTCCTTCACGTGGAACAAGGGATCTGTGGCATTCCCTCGAGGCTTTCCCCGAGGCTTTCGCACGAGGCTTTCCCACAGGGCTGTCCCACGTGCCACCGTGGTGTGAGTCTATCCTCGGCTTGAAAGTCAAAACAGTGCAGAGAAAAACAGGTTTCCTGGAATGGACTGAGACATCTGGGGGACTCTGAGAATGTGGCATGACCCCCGGAGTTCCTCTCGCCTTTCTGTGGAGAGCGCCTCCTCTTGAGTTGCGACAGGAACGCCGGGAATTCTTTCTCGAGCACGCAGGGAAAGGATCCTCCTCTCGAGCTAGGAGGTGGAAACGGGGCTCCTCTGGATGTGGTCGGGACTCTCGTGCTTCCTCTCGAGTGGAGACGGGTATGTCAGGGAACTTCTTGAGTTGCAGCAAAGGTGTGAAGGATCCTTTGGAAGTTCCAGAGGTCAGGTGTGATTAGCCTCAGGACGCCTCAGCGGAAATGGGCCTCATCTCGCCTGGAGGGCAGAACCCTCTTGGATTTTCTCGAGTTGTGTCAGGTGCACTGGACTTACGACGGGGACCTCAGGACGCGCCTGTGGCCATCGTAAAGGAAATTTCCTTGCGAGTTACTCGGGGCGTCTCGGGATTCCTCTCCCGTCGATGCCGGGGGCCTAAGACCTTGTGTGGAGTCGGGTGCAGGACCTGAGGATTCCTCTCCAGTGCTGACATGGATCTTTGGGTACTTCTGGAATCTCCCCAGGGAAGTCAATCCTCGTCTCGAGTTGGGTCATGCACGTGCCCTTTCCTCCCGAGCTGTAGCAGCAATGTCACGCTTCCCTTCGCGTGGAACAAGGGATCTGGGGCATTCCCTCGAGGCTTTCCCAAAAGGCTTTCCCCTGAGGCTTTCCCACAGGGCTGTCCCACGTGCCACCGTGGTGTGAGTCGATCCTCGGCTTGAAAGTCGAGGCAGTGCAGGGAAAACTGGTTTCCCTGGAATGGACTGAGGCATCTGGGGGACTCTGGGAATGGTGGCACGTCCCTGGAGTTCCTCTCGCCTTTCCTGTGGAGAGCGCCTCCACTTGAGATGCGATGGGAACGCCGGGAATTCTTTCCCGACAACGCGGGGAAAGGATCCGTCCTCTCGAGCTAGGAGGCGGAAACGGGGCTCCTCTGGATGTGGCGGGGACTCTCGTGCTTCCTCTCTAGTGGAGTCGGGTATGTCGTGGAACTTCTTGAGTTGCAGCAATGGGTGTGAAGGACCCTTTGGAAGTTCCAGAGTTTAGGTGTGATTAGCCTCGAGACGCCTCAGCGGAAATGGGCCTCATCTCGCCTGGAGGGGAGAATCTCCTGGATTTTCTCGAGTTGCGGCAGGTGCTCTCGACTTACGACGGGGACCTCAGGGACCCGCTCTGGTGGCCTCAGGAAAGGCCAGTCCCCTTGCGAGTTAGCTCGGGGGCCTCTCGGGGATCTCTTGGGATTCCTCTCCAGTCGATATCGGGGCCTAAGACCTTGTGTGGAGTCGGTGCCAGACCTGAGGTTTCCTCTCCAGTTCTGACATGGATCTTGGGGTACTTCTGGAGTCTCCCCAGTGGAGTCAGTCCTCGTCTCGAGTGGGGGCATGCACGTGCGATTTCCTCCCGAGCTGTAGCCGCAGTGTCAACCTTTCCTTCACGTGGAACAAGGGATCTGCTGGCATTCCCTCGAGGCTTTCCAGAGGCTTTCGCCACGAGGCTTTCCCACAGGGCTGTCCCACGTGCCACCGTGGTGTGAGTCTATCCTCGGCTTGAAAGTCAAAACAGTGCCAGAGAAAACAGGTTTCCCTGGAATGGACTGAGACATCTGGGGGACTCTGAGAATGCTGGCATGACCCCGGGAGTTCCTCTCGCCTTTCCTGTGGAGAGCGCCTCCTCTTGAGTTGCGACAGGAACGCCGGGAATTCTTTCTCGAGCACGCAGGGAAAGGATCCCTCCTCTCGAGCTAGGAGGTGGAAACGGGGCTCCTCTGGATGTGGTCGGGACTCTCGTGCTTCCTCTCGAGTGGAGTACGGGTATGTCAGGGAACTTCTTGAGTTGCAGCAAAGGTGTGAAGGATCCTTTGGAATTCCAGAGGTCAGGTGTGATTAGCCTCAGGACGCCTCAGCGGAAATGGGCCTCATCTCGCCTGGAGGGCAGAACCTCTTGGATTTTCTCGAGTTGTGTCAGGTGCACTGGACTTACGACGGGGACCTCAGGGACGCGCCCTGGTGGCATCGGTAAAGGAAATTTCCTTGCGAGTTACTCGGTGGCGTCTCAGGATTCCTCTCCCGTCGATGCCGGGGCCTAAGACCTTGTGTGGAGTCGGTGCCAGGACCTGAGGATTCCTCTCCAGTGCTGACATGGATCTTTGGGTACTTCTGGAATCTCCCCAGGGAAGTCAATCCTCGTCTCGAGTTGGGTCATGCACGTGCCCTTTCCTCCCGAGCTGTAGCAGCAATGTCACGCTTCCCTTCGCGTGGAACAAGGGATCTGGGGCATTCCCTCGAGGCTTTCCCAAAAGGCTTTCCCCCTGAGGCTTTCCCACAGGGCTGTCCCACGTGCCACAGTGGTGTGAGTCGATCCTGGGCTTGAAAGTCGAGGCAGTGCAGGGAAAACAGGTTTCCCTGGAATGGACTGAGATATCTGGGGACTCTGGCAATGGTGGCACGAACCTGGAGTTCCTCTCACTTTTCCTCTGGAGAGCGCCTCCTCTTGAGATGCGACGGGAACGCCGCGAATTCTTTCCCCACCACGCAGGGAAATGATCAAACCTCTCGAGCTAGGAGGCGGAAACGGGCTCCTCTTGATGTGGGCGGGACTTTCCTGCTTCCTCTCGAGTGGAGACGGGTATGTCAGGGAACTTCTTGAGCTGCAGCTAGGCTGTGAAGGACCCTTTGGAAGTTCCAGAGGTAAAGTGTGATTAGCCTCGAGATACCTCAGCAGAAATGGGCCTCATGTCGCCTGGAGGGGAGAACCTCCTGGATTTTCTCGAGTTGCGGCAGGTGCTCTCGACTTACGACTGGGACCTCAGGGACCCGCTCTGGTGGCGTCAGGAAAGGCCAGTCCCCATGCGAGTTGCTCGGGGGGCCTCTCGGGATTCCTCTCCCGTCGGTGCCGGGGCCTAAGACCTTGTGTGGAGTCAGTGCCGGGATCTGAGGATTCCTCTCCAGTGCCGACATGGATCTTCGGGGACTTCTGGAGTCTCCCCAGAGGCGTAAGTCCTCGTCTCGAGTGGGGGAATGCACGCTCGCTTTCCTCCCGAGCTGTAGCAGCAGTGTCACGCTTCCCTTTTCGTGGATCAAGGGATCTGTGGCTTTCCCTCTAGACTTTCCCATGAGGCTTTCCCACGAGGCTTTCCCACAGGGCTTTCCCACGTGCCACGGTCGTGTGAGTCGATCCTCGGCTTTAAAGTCGAGGCAGTGAAGGGAAAACAGTTTTCCCTGGAATGGACTGAGACATCTGGGGTACTCAGGGAATGGTGGCACGACCCTCGAGTTCCTCTCGCCTTTCCTGTGGAGAGCGGCCTCCACTTGAGATGCGACGGGGAACGCCGGGAATTCTTTCCCGACCACGCAGGGAAAGGATCCCTCCTCTCGAGCTAGGAGGCGGAAACGAGGGCTCCTCTGGGATGTGGGCGGGACACTCGTGCTTCCTCTCGAGTGGAGTCGGGTATGTCGGGGAACTTCTTGAGTTGCAGCAAGGGTGTGAAGGACCCTTTGGAAGTTCCAGAGGTTTAGGTGTGATTAGCCTCGAGACGCCTCAGCGGAAATGGGCCTCATCTCGCCTGGACGGGAGAACCTCCTGGATTTTCTCGAGTTGCGGCAGGTGCTCTCGACTTACGACGGGGACCTCAGCGACCCGCTCTGGTTGCCTCAGGAAAGGCCAGTCCCCTTTCGAGTTGCTCGGGGCTCGGGGGCCTCTCGGGTTTCTTCTCCGTGGATGCTGGGCCTAAAACCTTGTGTGGAGTCAGTGCCGGAACTGAGGATTTCTCTCCAGTGCTGACATGGATCTTGGGGTACTTCTGAAGTCTCCCCAGGGAGTCAGTCCTCGTCTCGAGGGGGGCATGCACGTGCGCTTTCCTCCCGAGCTGTAGCAGCAGTGTCACGTTTCCCTTCGCGTGGATCAAGGATCTGTGGCCTTTCCCTCGAGGCTTTCCCACGAGCCTTTCCCACGGCTTTCCCACGGGCTGTCCACGTGCCACCGTGGTGTGAGTCGATCCTCGGCTTGAAAGTCGAGGCAGTGCAGGGAAAACAGGTTTCCCTGGAATGGACTGAGACATCTGGGGGACTCTGGGAATGTGGCACGACCCTGAGTTCCTCTCGCCTTTCCTGTGGAGAGCGGCCTCCACTTGAGATGCGACG